>NC_090267.1:492230140-492535557 GCF_040414725.1 Anabrus simplex
TTCCACCTCTATCGGCTCAAGGGCAGTGTTCTGGAGCGTGAGACTGGGACACGATATACAACTGAGGTGAAGGACCAGTAACTTGCCCAGGCGGCCTCACCTTCTGTGCTGAACAGGAGCCTTGTTGGGGAGATGGGAATATCGGAAGGGATAGACAAGGAAGAAGGAAGGAAGCGGCCATGGCCATAAGTTAGGTACCATCCCTTCATTTGCCTGGAGGAGAAGTGAGAAACCACGGAAAACCACTTCCAGGCTGGCTGAATTGGTAATGGAACCCGCCTCTACTCAGTTCACCTCCCGAGGCTGAGAGGACCCCTTTCCACCCCTCCTACCACTTTTCAAATTTCGTGGCAGAGCCGGGAATCTAACCCGGACCTCAGGGAGTGGCAGCTTATCACACGAACCACTGTACCACGGTGGTGGATATTTATTTATTTATTTATTTATTTATTTATTTATTTATTTATTTATTTATTTATTTATTTATTTATTTATTTATTTATTTATTTATTTATTTATTTATTTATTTATATTTCTTGGTATGAGTGATCCTAGGCCTTTGCTAGCAACCTAGCACTATGTCCTCTGGTATGGTCTAGAACAAATTTGTTATTTTTATTGACCTGCCTCAGTCTTATCTTTGGCTTTGACAATATGAAAGTGACTGAGGCATGAGTGATGCTAGTACTGCCATTCCTTATGCAGAAAGTCTCTGCTATGAATGGTGTGAAAATGTTACTCATAGAGTCGGTTGGCTTGGATATTTCAGTGTCTACGCATACTGATATGTTATAGCAACTTCTGGCTCAGAGAGGAAAGCAACGGGAAACTACCTCACTCCTCATTTCCCTAGTACGCCACTTCAGTGACGCCTAGACCACCTATGATGGCTTACCAGCCTCCGGGCTGTGCACTCAGTATACACACTAAAACACATCAGTGATCCAATGGACTCTTCTTTGTAAAAAAACAAATATAAAAAATGCCTCCTCAGAACTGAGGGGTTAATAGCCCAGGTCACCTCTGCTTCCTGAAAAGTAAAGATAGAGGGAACTTACGTGTAGTGTAAACTTCAGCCTTCTTGCAAAACCAAGCTTCGTACAACTTTTGCCCGTACTCTGGACACCGCTCCTTGAAGTCCTTTTTAGACATTCTTAGCAGATCCTCGCCACTGCATTTGAACTTAGTTAAATCGATCATATCCAAGGTCAAGTTCTCCTTTTGCAACACGTAGATAATCCATGCGATGACATCTCGTTCTGTCCAGTCGTATATGGATGTGTTCATCCACATTGAGTCCCAGTTGGCGGGGAATTCTGGAACAAGAACAAACTAAGCTAACATTTATTTCGTTTACATGCAGCAATTTTATTAAAATGATTAACACATTCTAACTACTGGAGAACTTTTGTGACTCATTGTTTTGGAGTATTCACAATAAAATGTGTGTCCTGACCGTAAATTCGTAATTTTCACATTAAAGTTCACTCTAGCAGGCAGCTTACTGTTATCAATCACATTATTTATTAGTTTGTACAAGAATATTTGTTGAGTAATCTCCCTTCCATTACATACGTTTAAATTCACTTAGCCCCTGTATCATTAACGTTTAGTTTAAATCTTAACCCCGTGTTACAGAGTTTTAAATCTGAAGGCATGTACTACGACAGCCGGATAAAAGTGAGTTATATATTAGGCGGCAGTTTGCATATTACCAGGACACTGCCTTTGAGGCGGTAGAGGTGGGATCCCTCGATGAGTCCAAGGGAAAAACCAGTCCTGGAGGGTAAATAATTTAAGAAAGAAAGAAAGAAAGAAAGAAAGAAAGAAAGAAAGAAAGAAAGAAAGAAAGAAAGAAATACTGCTTATTTATCTGAATGTTCGGTTGAAAACGCATACTACGACATTCGTTTATGTGAGATCTGGGAGAATATTCTCTAGTTAGCTATGCCGAAGTTGGAGAGGCTGTTAACGCTCTTATCTGAGACTTTGCTCCTATTGCGGACGCTGGTTTAAGAATCAAGATGGCTACACATCGTGATGAATCTGCATCTCCATGATGCTATACAAAAAAAAATGTTATAACGTAATCTATGAATATATTTATAAAATATATCAAGCATCCTGTCCAGCTATAAAGGAATTTTTAAAGATTTCCGAGCTAGTAAGTTTTTTAAATTTTTATTTATTCACGAAGCACAAGATACAGCTACACTGAGCAATTTTCACTTACACTGTCAACAGACTATTTAACAAACGTAAACTTTCACAATAAAATATAACAAACATAACAAAATATAGCAAGATCAGGTACACAGCCTATTAATAACAACTGTCCAAATCGAAAACCATGAGAATGTCCATGTTCATAGCCAAGTCGTCGTGGGTCAAAATGACGGCTTAGTCCCTTCATATCAACTTACCTTTAAGAGACTATTTACACCCCTCTCGAATATGCTTTTATTTGATGCTATATCAAGCTCTTGTCTCTTATTAATATTGTTAAAGAGTGTTGGGGGGCGGATTAGGAAAGATCGTTGAAGTATTGAGTGCTGAGTGTGGGGAATTTGGAGAAGGTTTTTGGTTCTGGTGGAGCGTGAAGGAACACGGAGAGAGAAAAGTTTTTTTCTGCTAGTTGTTTTACGTCGCTCCGATACAGACACGTCTTATGGCGACGATGGGATAGGAAAGGGCTAGGAGTGGGAAGGAAGTGGCCGTGGCCTTAATTAAGGTACAGCATCAGCATTTGCCTGGTGTGAAAATGGGAAACCACAGAAAACCATTTTCAGGGCTGCCGACAGTGGGGTTCGAACCTACTATCTCCCGAATACTGGATACTGGCCGCACTTAAGCGACTGCAGCTATCGAGCTCGGTGAGAGAAAAGTGAGACAAGATGTTCCGAGCGGTAATGCTCATTTAAGATTTCGTGGAGGAAACTCAGGTCAGTTACCTGTCGCCTGATGTGCAGCGGTGACATATTAATTGCCATTAATACCTGCTGCGTAGACAGATTTCTGAGCTTGGGGTTTCTGTTCCTTACAATTGCAGCAAAGAAGGACACTGCTCTGTCTAACTGCTTAGTATTGCAGGGGGAGGCTGTTGTCCAAATCGGAGAGCAGTAGTTTAAGAGAGGTTGAATGATCGTGAGAAAGAAGTGACGAAGAGCAATGGGGTCGGAAATTTCTGTGAAGCGATAGAGAATGCCTAGTAATTTCATAGCCTTGGTTGTATATGTTTCTATGAGGGTCTTAAATTGTAATTTTGTATCGAATATTACACCTAGGTCACGCTGTTGCGTAACTACGGTGATGGGCTTGTCGTGTAGGTAATATGATGTCGGTAGAGGAGATTTACATAGTGTTATGGTCATGTGGAGGCATTTTTGTGGATTGGGGATAAGTTTCCAAGTACGGCACCAGTTCGAGAGGGCATTAAGTGAGGACTGTAGCAGAGCTGCACCTGCTGGATTCCTGATCTCTCTAAATATCTTGCAGTCGTCAGCAAAGAATAGGGTATTCAGTGTATCGTTGAGTTCGGACGGCAGGTCGTCCATAAACAAAGAAAACAGCAAGGGGCCAAGAGTACTGCCTTGTGGGACACCGGAGGTGACTGGTAACCATGAGGATGAAGTGCCTGATATTACCACTCTCTGCCAACGGTTATGTAGGAAGCCAGCAAGAAGGGTCAGAAGACTGTCATGTATATAAAATTGTTCGGAGAGTTTATGGAGCAACAGAGTATGGTCTACAGAATCGAAAGCTCTCGAAATGTCTACGTAGCAGATATCCAGCTGTGATTTAGCTGCAATGGCGTGTGATGCAAAGTTATGCAGAGTGGCCAGGTTTGTTAGACAAGAGCCACCTGGTAGAAAACCATGCTGCTTGGTTGAGATATACGGCAAAGTGAATGCGAGGAGACGCTGGTGTATATTTTTTCAAAGATAAAGGATAGTGTGTCGAGAATAGAAATTGGTCAGTAAGATGAAACATTAAATTTGTTGCCTGATTTGAGAAGTGGAACAATATTTGCCTGTTCCCAGGTAATAGGAAAATAGCCCGCGGCAAAACATCTGTTAAATAATTTAGAGAGAGGGACGCAAAGAGTGCTGGCTGTATTTTTTAGGAAAAGAGGACCTATAGTGTCGGCACCGGTAGCTTTGTTGGTACGAAGAGTTTGAAGAAGGTTATGAACTTCACTTGGTGTGGTAGTTATGCTTGATAGGGTTCTGTTTGAAGCTGTACCAACGGGAGGGAGCGGTTGGTTTGGTAAGGGAGAGGAGAAGTTGGAGAAGAAATACCTGTTGAACAGTTCATTGCGATCGGCGCCGTCTGCTGTTGCATCGTTGTGGTTCACGCTGACAGGAATCCGCTCCGTCCTTCTCCGTGTTTTGATGAGACTCCAGTAGCGCTTGGGATTGCTGCGGACGTTTTCAGTGACAGTGTCTACGTGTGTTTTGTAGTCTCTTCTGACCATAAACCTCGCGTGGCCGCGGATTTTAACGGAGGTATTGTGAGTGTGTGGGTTAGGGAAGTCTTTCCACAGGCGCCAAGCTCTCTTCTTATTAAATAGTATCAGTCTGGTCTCTTGTGATATCCAGTGTTGATATTTACTGGTAGTAGCCCGTTGTGCAGGTACGAAGTCTTTAATTGCAGCTTGCAGCCAGTCGTACAGCAGGTCAAGAGCCGATTCGATATCAGCTATTTCGAGCAGACTCTAGGGAATGCATTCCAGGGCATAACACATTGCAGGCCAGTCGGCACGGCGCCAGATGTAGGTAGGGCGGTAGGATGTACTGCTGTGAGGCTTTGAGAAGGGGTGGGGAAGGAGGAATGTAGCATCGAGAGACTGGTGGTCACACAGGAAAAGGTTTCTGCCTGGGGTTATTGTTTTAAGTTCTATTGAGGAGAGTATGAGGTCCAGGGTGTTGGGTCCACGGGTTGGGTACTTATTAAACTGTTTCAGTCCGAGGCCATTAATAAAACTGTCTATAAAGTATGTCACAGTTGTTAGCAGACAGTCCAGTAGTTGTTGCCACTAAATACATATACTGCACGCAAGCCGTTTAGGTACAAGCTTGGTTGGTAGCAATAGTCGTTACGGCGTCGCCGGCTGATGCTGTCACTCCGATATTTGTTGATTCGAGTCCCATTAGCTGATTTTGTTTGTTTACCTTCTAAATCAGAGGTGCTCAGCTGGGCGCCCGTTGAGGCTAGCCCAGTGCGGCCGGGCTGGCGTGACGTAAATACGAGCAGCTTACGTAGCAAGCATATGTCACAGTGAAGCGAGCGAGCGAACACAATAGGGAACATGCATGATCCGGGGTTTTAATTAAAAATATGCTAATCTGATACAAAATTGCATGCAGAATTCAAAAATGTGATCAGAATGTACAAATAATAACTCCAAACATGATAAAAATCTACGAAAATGTCACGTCACGCAAGTACGCGATCTCATTGGCCTGACGTCATCGTACAGGTTGACTGAATTAGCAGACGAAATAACACGTAGTGTGCTGTGAGAAGCAGGATACACTTCGCGTATTTCTACTTTACGTTAGTGTCTAGTATGGTTAAATTCGAGGTCTATACATTGGATAATAATCTGAGTGGTATATTTTAGACTTAAAATGAATCCTGCGCAGACAGTGAGGCAGAAAACTTATAAATGATGTAGAGTTCCGATGTGCAATAGCACATACCCTATAATGTAACAAAGAATAGGCGTGTACAGCATGAAAGGAAACGACGTGAATTTAACAAATGTATAACTCTACACAAAACCAATGCTTGTCTGTTGGAGTCTTATAAGTTAACAATGCTCAATTATAATAATTATCATAATATTAATGAAATAAATAACATAATTGCACACAGGTGAAAATAGTGATGTAGGTGTTTAAAATATAATCCAACTTAGCCTAAGTTTTAGGTTATACAAGCCAAGTCAATAAACCGAAGGGTTAAAATACCGCGCGAGTTGGCCGTGCGGTTAGGAGCGCGCAGCTGTGAGCTCGCATCCGGGAGATAGTGGGTTTTGAACCCCACTGCCGGCAGCCCTGAAGATGGTTTTCCGTGGTTTCCCATTTTCACACCAGGCAAATGCTGAGGCTGTACCTAAGGCCACGGTCGCTTTGTTCCCATTCCTAGGCCTTTCCTGTCCCATCGTCGCCATTATGTGACGGTGTGACGTAAAGCAAACGGCAAAAAAAAAAAACTAATAAAGTCACAGCACCCAAAGACATTCCTGTATTGAGCGACTAAAATGTCACCAGGACACTTTTCTTTCCTGATCTGCTCAGCTTGTTAAAAGCCAAATGTAATTAATGTTACTGGCTTCACGCCCCGCTAACTACTTCTACGATTTTCGGAGACGCCGATGTGCAGGAATTTAGTCCTGCAGGAGTTATTTTACGTGCCAGTAAATCTACCGACACGAGGCTGACGTATTTGAGCACCTTCAACTACCACCGGACTGAACCAGGATCGAACCTGCCAAGTTGGGGTCAGAAGGCCAGCACCTCAACAGTCTGAACCACTAGATGAAGTCATATTTACCTTTATCATGTTTAACTTTTTCCCTCCACAAAGATATTTAATTCTCTTTCATGGGCCCCGAAAGTGGGTAGGCCAGTTGTCCCAACCATAAATATATATATTTTTGGGAATGATAGATTATAGCCCTATAGTACTATGATCTTTCTTTCTTTCCTTCTTTCTTTCTTTCTTTCTTTATCAGTTTATCCTTCAGGGTTGGTTTTCTCTCGGACTCAGCGAGGGATTTCACCTCTACCTCTTCAAGGGCACTGTCCTGGAACGTGAGACTTTGAGTATGGTGATGAAACTGGTGAGGAGGGCCATTACCTCGCCCAGGGGGCCTCACCTGTTATGCTCAACAGGGGCCTTGTTGGAGGATGGGAGGATCGGAAGGGATAGACAAGGAAGAGGGAAGGAAACGGCCGTGGCCTTAGGTGCCTGGAGGAGAAGTAGGAAAATACGAAAAACCACTTCGAGGATGGCTGAGGTGGGATTCGAAACCCTTCTACTCAGTTGACCTCCCGAGGCTGAGTAGACCCTGTTCCAGCCCTCGTACTATTTGTTTTCAACTTTCATGGCAGAGCCGGGAATCGAAACCGGGCCTCCGGGAGTGGCACACATTAACCACTACACCACAGAAGCGGACTAGTACTATAATGCTACCTATATGTTTATGTTAGTGCTGAAATCCGATTTCTTACTTTACATTTTCGGGCTTTCAGCATTAGTAATGTTATTCTTTAATAGGGGAATCAGTCTAGAAGGAAATGTTGAAAGTGATGTGATATCTATCCAGGTTCGTTGTTATCCTAATACTATGGTTTACAGTACATTGCACGTATATAAAAGACGCCACTTACAAACTTGCTTGTTATCCGCGAATTTCTGCGGCCACAAAAGTCGCATTTTTCAAGAATGATGACATCTATACATGGTAGATTGTCTGACTGTGCTGTTTTGAACCTTTCTTCTGTCATATCGAAGTTATTCGCGATCATGAATAATAAACAATCGGCTTTTAGCAACGGCTGATGCACAACGGCTGGTAGAGCTCCATGCGGTACTGGATCGTGACGTCACAGCGCGCCGCTTACGTCAGAGGCCGTTTCACTCGCCTTGCGGAAAGGCACTATTAAATATTTTTTTAATGGTAGAAAACAAGGCAACATACCACAATGTAATACGTTTACGTACTATTTCATTAGTGTACTTTTCAAAAAAAATATTTTTGAAAATGATGCATGTTCCCAATTGGCAAGGAAGAGAAGGAGTGTCATTCGACTGTGACAGAGATGCTCTCCTTCGCTCCTGTCTGGCTCCATGGCTAAATGGTTAGAGTCTTGGTCTTTGGTCATAGGGGACCCGTGTTCGATTCCCGGCAGGGTCGGGAATTTTAACCATAATTGGTTAGTTCCCTCGCCAGGGGACTGGGTGTATGTGTCATCTTCATCATCATTTCATCCTCGTCACGACGCGCAGGTCATCTATGGGAGTCAAATCAAAATATATCCCGACACTAAAATATATACGCCATTTATTTATTTTTTCTTCCACTTCTCAGCGAAATGTTTATTCGGGTACAGTATTAAATATAAAACAAATGAAAAACGCTATCATTGCAAGAAAACCGACTCAGCATATTCTGGTTTGGTTTGTACTGCAGTTGATATAAACAGTCAGTTAATAAGTAACACTTTCTAATTTTTATTCCAACTAACAAAGCGACAGGGTTTAACCACACAAGCTACGATTTATATTCCTTGGATGGGAATGACAGTATTTTCATTAGAAAGGTAAAACTCTTGTTATTCAATCAGCAATACGTAATATATTTACATAATTCTTTCTTAATCTGCTTACCTTCCAGGGTCGGTTTTTCCCTCGGACTCAGCGAGGGATCCCACCTCTACCGCCTCAAGGGCAGTGTCCTGGAGCTTCAGACTCTGGCTCGGAGGATACAACTGGGGAGGATGACCAGTACCTGCTATGCTGAACAGGGGCCTTGCGGGGGATGGGAAGATTGGAAGGGATAGACAAGAAAGAGGGAAGGAAGGAGCCGTGGCCTTATGTTAGGTACCATCCCGGCATTTGCATAGAGGAGAAGTGGGGAAACCACGGAAAACCACTTCCAGGATGGCTGAGGTGGGAATCGAACGCACCTCTACTCTGTTGACCTCCCGAGGCCGAATGGACCCCGTTTCAGCCCTCGTACCACTTTACAAATTTCGTGGCAGAGCCGGGAATAGAACCTGGGCCTCCGGGGATGGCAGCTAATCACACTAACCACTACACCACAAAGCCGGACTTATTTACATAGTTCAAGAACTTTAATGTTCTATTGTTATGTAACATTACGTTTTCACTGAGTTTCTGGAAATGGTATTTATGGCGAGGAAGTTTCATCGCGAGTGAGGACACAGACATTAAAATACAACAACAACAATATAAATGCATCTACCAAATAGATAGACAGTATGCCTTCAATTAAATAACTGATGTTTTCCTGGATAAGCGTGGTTGCGTTGTTGGTGAGTTTATCAGATAATTTAAAACCTAGCAACCATAAGCCACAGCTTATCCACGTCAACTCTGTATTATATTAGATATGTTTCTAAAGCACCTCTTATTTTATTGAAAGTTATAATTAATTACGTTCATTATAAAAATATTTGAGGTGTTAGGCCTAACTCTTTATTTTATCCGGTCAAAACACATAAATTGCAATAAACTTATTTGTTACAACGTATCTGAAAATGACGTAGATTTCTGTCCTCTCTCTTTCATTTCAAACTCGGGTATCGCCGCAGTGGTCGGGTGTGACTGGGAGAACTTTTCTCAAACCTTCACGGCCTGTGAAGTAGCCACACACCGGGCGAGTTGGTCGTGCGGTTAGAGGCTGTGAGCTTGCATCCGGGAGATAGTGGGTTCGAATCCCAATGTCGGCAGCCCTGGAGATGGTTTTCCGTGGTTTCCCATTTTCACACCAGGCTGTACCTTAATTAAGGGCACGACCGCTTCCTTCCTACTCCTAGCCCTTTCCTATTCCATCGCCGCCATAAGACCTATCTGTGTCGGTGCAACGTAAAGCCACTAGCAAGAAAAGAAAGTATGTAGCCACAACGTCACTGTGGCTGAATAGCATGCTCATGCCTGTCCGCTTACAGTGCTGGGCACCCGCGAGTCGAAAGCCCAGCGTGAGCACATCTGTTCTAAGTGTTAGTCGGCAGGATACTCGAGGTGATAGTGCACATTTGCTAATCCGTAGAGTGCGTGCCAAAAACTTGGGTTTTATTCCAAATCTCTCCGTGGAGTTCATACGGAGTAAGCGTAGGCTATATAACACTGTTCATGGTGATTGATCTGTCGAATGAGGACGCAAGGAGGTTATATTTCAAAGATACTTGCCAGTGCTATTCCAACATTGGCTTTGAAACAGTAAAGTAACTATTTGTTAAATTAGAAACAATAAATTGAGAAATTAATAATAAATTTACTGATTCTCCACCATGCATGCCGCCTATTAGTGATACCCAGGCTTCGCATCATGCGCTGGATACATAGTTGCTTTATTTAGGTATGTTAAATGGTGTTCCTAACAGAAATGAACTTATTGGGAGGAACTATTTTGAAAAATATATCCGAGGAATAATTTCTCAAGAGGTATAGACTCTGAAAAACAGGCGTCAGTAAGTCGGCAATGAAATTCGCGAGAGGCTAGAACACATAATAAATGGAAACAGCCTCCTATTTCTATACTGCAGGTAATGATTGCGCCACAGGGTCGTTTCACTCACGATAATGTTCGCGGGCAACGTTGGGATATCAAAACCACCGTCGGCATAATGGTCTTTAAAAGTGTCTGCAGCTATATCATTAATATTTTTGTAGAACTGTTTAAGTTGTTTTCTAGTCCGCACTGCCAAGTGGGTAATGTTATCAAATTACCCTGTAATTTATTCCCGTGTATTTCGGCGAGGCACAATACGGTGTTAGTTAACCCTCTGCCGAAACGCGTGACTCACAAGAACGAGTTAAAATATTAACCCGAAGTTAACAAACCCAGGGTTAGAGTATATTAACCCGAAGTTAACAAACCCAGGGTTAGAGTATATTTAACCCCCCTTGATAAAACAGAGCCTTAGCAAGTTCTTGTATGAATTCTTTAATTTCGGTGTTGATGAATGATGTGATTTGTAATACAGAATGTGAAGAACCATTTTCTGAACTTTTTCGATCTGATTTATATTCGACTTATAAGAGTAAATTGAAAATGTGTCAATTTACTCTCATAATTGCAATTTAATACGGAACAAAAATGAAATTTATAACTTATGTTTAAATGCGACTTATAATGAGGTGTCCACACGATACATTCAAGTTCGCTACGCACAAACGTAAACGGATTTGTGGGCTTCATTTGCAATTTTTGACAGAAATATGTCTTACAGTTGCGGGTCATCCGAAAATTTGTGTGACGAAATAGTGCCATGTAACAAAATGTGTGAGGTGATGTTACATAGCAACAGTACTTTGAGAGCTGCACATGCCATGGCCATCCATCAGTACTTCACATCACATTCTGAACGGTTGCTAGGTAACATCACGACACACATTTCATTGAAGATATATTTATGATCATTTGACTTTTCCAAAGGGGATTTTAATATCACTTTTTTAACGTACCCTTTAAAGTAAAATATAAAATTAAAAAATTAAATTAATAATTCAAATTCCCAATCCTTTTACTAATTTAGACCTTCCTAAAACAGTGCTATCCACTTAATACAAATAATATTGTAATATGCAGACCATCGGGCTGAGCAGTGGGTGTTCGGTAGACCAAGACCTGTCAGGGCTGTTCCGCCATGAAGAGGAGGGCTATAGCCATCAGACGTCCGATTTTTCCAGGTTATCGCTGAATCCGAACAGAAGAGTAACTATTTTCGGGGCTTTCGACGGTTGGGATTATCTCACCACATTCTGAAAGCAAACTCATTTGATCTACAGAAAGGTGGTGGTGGTGGTGGTGGTGGTTTTAGGAGGAACTACAACTAGGCAACCATCCTCTATTAATATTAATCAGAAGAGGAATGGAAGAGGTCCGACACTTTGAAAAATGAAGGTATCGTCCAAAGGAAGGCAAGGGCCACGAAGGGCGTGAAAATGATAGACTCCGTAGCCCTCTCAACCTGATACTGTCGATTTCGGAGAAGAACAGGAGATGACCAAGAAAGGTCGGATTGGAAAGGTGATGACGAGGAGCCTGACACAAGTAAGTGCAGGCAATGCTAGGGGACTAGTGACTGCCAACACACACACACCCAAAAGAAAGTCACTGTGTACTCTTTTAGCCATCTTTAATGGTCGGCTGTGTTCTATCTCCACTCCTCTTCAATATTTACTCTGAAAGGGCATCTTCTGAAGCTCTAGAGGGGAAACAGGAGGTCGTCGTTGTTAACGGGATCACAATAAATTATCTGCGATGTGCAGATGATACTGTTCTGCTTGCAACAAGTGCTGAAGATCTGCAGACATTACTAAAGTGTGTCGCTGAACACAGTGCTGCAGGAGGTCTGCGTTTAAACACGAAAAAGACCAAAGTAATGACCATAAGCATTTTGAGATGTGATACTACCGACGCCTGCTCAGAATATCATGGGTTCACAGAACACGTAACACTGAAGTATTCTAACGCCTGAACAAAGAGCTAGAGGTCGTGTACAACATCAAAAAGAAGAAACTTGAGTAGTTTGGCCATAACATTCGAAATGATAAATGTAGACTCCTTCAGCTTATCTTACAAGGTAAAATTGAAGGAAGGAGAAGTAGGGGAAGAGGGACAATATCTTGGCTACGAAATATATGAGAATGATATGGGCTCAGTACCCCCACTGTTTTCCGAGTTGTTGAGAACAAGAACCAGATCACCGTGATGGCAGCCGGCATCCACTGAGGATATGGTACAGGAAGAGAAGAAGAAGGGGATAGCGTAGATATATTATACCACGCCCACCCAGAAGGTTCTCGGATATGTAGGCACTAATACTGTAGGTTAGAATGCAAACTAATTTGCTTATTAGGAAATGTAGTCTAGCTCGGTCTTCGGTAATGTAATGAAAGTAGTATCAATTCTAAGGGTTATCATGGGCTGTACCCTTATGCTTATGCAAGCTTTATAGCACAGCCGTTGTGCAGGATAGTGTATACTTGTTATTAGGAAATGTAGTCTAGCCCGGTCTTCGGTAGTGTAATGAAAGTAGTATAAATTCTAGGGGTTCTCTTGGGCTGTGCCCCTAATGCTTATGCAAACCTTATAGCACAGCCGTTGAGCAGGATAGTGTATACTTGTTATTAGGAAATGTATTCTAGCCCAGTCTTCGGTAGTGTAAAGAAAGTAGTATAAATTCTAGGGGTTCTCATGGGCTGTGCCCTTATGCTTTTGCAAACCTTATAGCACAGCCGTTGTACAGGATAGTGTATACCTGTTATTAGGAAATGTAGGCTAACCCGGTCTTCGGTAGTGTAACGAAAGTAGTTTAAATTCTAGGGGTTCTGATGGGCTGTGCCCCTAATATTTATACAAACCTCATAGCACAGTCGTTGTGCAGGATATTGTATATTTGTTATTTGTTTAGTAAGATTGCCTGTGTATGTTGGGTATTCACCCCGAAGGCTGGTTTCATCCTCCACAGCTATGCCAATAGCTGTCATAGATGGCCTAGGCATCACTGAAGAGAAGGTTGCCTAGCCTACAGTGTTACTGCCTGGAAATACGGAGTCAAGTAATAAAACTACAGACATACCTGGGAAGTCTGGCAGATTGCGGACTGCTGGTGGCAGTGGTTCATGGTCTTCGTCATAAATAGGGCTGGGGGGTGGAGAACAGGAAGAACGGAGAGAATTGCCCGCGTACTGTAAAACAGAACATAACATGCATTGCAGAATCTCGGAAATTTCGGAGGATATGACGATAGAAAAATTTGAACAAAAAATGCTTTATGAATACCGATACTTTGAGAATATGTACCCAAAATTTAAAGCCTAAAATACGTTGTAGTTATTTAGGCTACAGCCACGGAAAGTGAACAGTTCTTACGTTTCGCGTCAATAGTATTTGAACAACTGTGAAAAAAGGATATAGTGTTGTTTACTTATGTACACCATAACAGCTATCGAATTAAGAATGTATCTCACATGTAATTAGAAAATTAAATTAAATCTGTAATAAGATTACTCAATCATGTGTGTCGTACCCACTTGGCCCACAGATGAATGACAAAATTATAACGTGGCGGGTCACTTTAATATTAAAATAAATAAATGATATGTCATTGTTTCTCCATAAACAGTATCCCAAGGGCGCCAGTCTTCAAGCTTATGGCTTGAAAACAAAAGTAGATAATTAATAATAATAATAATAATGCGTAATGAGACTCAAAAAAATCTCCCAGGGGTGAGGTGAACGGAACACAAATCATTAAGTACACTAACTTGGAATTTAAGGATCATTAATAATCATTTCATTAAAATACAAATTAAAACAGCTATTTATTAAGATGAAAAACGTGACGTAACGGCGTTTTAACGACATCTGAACTCACGGAAGCAAAAGAAAAATTGAATGAAATTAATTTTAAAAATGAACTGTTGCGCGAAGACTTGCAGTAACTTATGCCATAAGCTCACCATATGTAGACTCTGTTGTCTTGAAGCTGATGATATGTGGATCTCGTACCGGCTGCCTTCTCTGTTGATAGATTCCAGTCCTACTTCTACATTTCCTGTCCTTAACACTTCCTACTGTACTCCTTACATAAAGTCGTAATGAGTCCTAATTTTAAGTGCAAAACCACCATGGGTTATGTTCATTGGAGAGAATACATTCGTACTCTTCCGTATTACGGAATAGTAGCGTAGCTAAATTCATAATAAAAGCTCTCCTCCACTATACTAGTCAGAACCGGTCTCCCGTTGACTACCTCTCGTCATTGAGATAACAAGTCCCAATGAGAGTAACTTTTGAGTAGAATATACTCAGATGCGAAGTGAACTAAGTTAAAATCTTCTCCGATGTGTAGACGTAGAATCGTAGTAAGAGTATGAATAAGAATATAAATGAGAAAGTCCGAATGTCCGAATGTCCTCTTCAGCCCTTGTCGGTGGTATTTATCGGTACAAAAGTCTCCTTCCATCAGCCATATCACATGGTCCAGTAAGATTCGAGGTCTCATCCCTTCTCCCTTGTATTGCTGTGAATCCATCACGTTGCTTCATTACGTTCATTCACATAGGCTGAACTTTCCCGCTGAAATAAAGCGTCTCGAAGCTGAGTTTGAAAAGTGGGTGTAAATAATGTATCAACTTTCTCTTCATGAGGTGGAGAGGGTAATATCTCTCGTAACCTCGATGACGTACTTTTCCTGGAACTGGGCTGAAATTAGCCTGCTGACTCTGGTCACCTCACAACGGCTATTGGAAAATTTACTGCAAGTTATAAATATGCGTGATGTTGAAATACTTTACCCAATAATTTGTTCGTTCAGAATACGTTATAGCCGCGATACAAAGAAATGAAATGATGATTGAAATGGATGATAAAAACCCTATATATATATACATATTAATTTAAAAATGACCTATCAGTGATTAAATATATACATCTTATCAATTAAATATATAGTTCAATAATTAAAAATATACAGTGATGTTCCAAACATCACATTCGCCCCTCTGAGCCTGAAACAAGTAGTACTTCCGTTGAGGGCTCACACTTACACTTTGCCACTTACGTTTCACTTGTTTTCAAAACCACTGTACATTCATTCATTACTGTATACAACATAACACTATTTTACAAAATTACAACTTGTTGATTCCACCTACAACTTAATAACAAATAATATATAACACTTCAAAATTTCCATTAAAACACAATATTACAACTTAGCGAGTTTCTGATGTCTCACTTTCTCAAATGTTCGTCATCTCTTGCTGATTTTATGAATCCAGTGTATGCAATACTTGACAATTCAATTTAGATCTGTACAAAATTTACACAAACAAAATGCATCGTATTACTCTTTCAAGTGTTTATACGTTCTTGCTGTATGACTATCACTTCACACACGCTAACACATTCACGTGGTTTTAGCCTAGGGTAAAATTATTGCAAGTCTTTATGATGACTTCTTATAGTCTACGGGGAATTTACAAATTTTAAACTGCAATATTAATGATCCTCGTTATATAAAATCAAATACTAGATTACCCATACATTGGCATTACATAAAAAGAACAGACGTAATCTTGGTAATGAACTCGTGTCAATCGTATACATACACATCGTGTAGCAAGCAAAACAAAACTTGGGAAACTCCACCTACCAGAGAGCAGTCACTCCACGCTGCGACAGGTGTATATTATATAAGAGATAAGCGTGGCCTGGCTCACTGACCTATATTCCAGCACTAAGGAAAATCCGCCGGACTCGTAATATATTTACGTAAACTCCGAATGTTGAATGAACCCAATAAAATGCAATCACCGTCAGATAATTTATAAGCACAAGGTCCTAGTTTCTTATGTATACGATAAGGTCCTTGATATAAAAGGAAAAACTTTTTTGTGACTTTATCTTCGCTGTTAGATAACATGGGAACTCTCAAAAGAACAAGGTCACCTACCTCAAATTCATCCAGTACCTTCCGTTTTTGCTGCTTCTTTCGAAGGTTGCCAGCTTTTACTAGGTTTTCATGGCCAATCTAGCATAAAATTCAGCATTACGCTGCGGCACCTCAGTAATACCCAATACTCTCACCAATTCATTTTGTGGCTTAGTACCGAAATGAACTTGCAAAGGTGTCAATCTAGTACTTTCGTGCTGCACGGCATTGATCCATGTCTCAATAAGGGATAATTTCGCTACCCAAGCGGAATGCCTCTCGTGAACTAATGACCTAAACATGCGCGCTAGTTCCTTCATCACCCGTTCACACATGTTCCCCTGAGGATTTCTGATGGATGAATGGACCTGAGTAATACCTAATTCACTAATTACGGCTTTCCACTTCTTCGATGTAAATTGTGGTCCACTGTCTGACAATATTCTTTGAGGAGTACCTAATTCAGGGACATACTTCTCTTGGATTATACGACTACAGGATTTTCCTGTTGCTTTCCTCATAGGGTATAATCTGACCAATTTAGAAAAAGCGTCTATCAAAACGAAAATATATTGAAAGCCGTATTATCCTTTTACAATAGGACCGAAAAGGTCGATACACACCAAGTCACCAGATTTTTCTGCAATTACTGCCTGACGAGGTCCCTCTAAATAACGGTTCGGTATCTTACTTCTCTGACATAGATCACAATTGGCAAGAACCTTTCTGATTTCTCTTCCCATCTTGTCTCAGATAAAATTCTGTTGGATTTCAAACAGAACCTTATTAGCACCATAATGCCCTAGTTCCCTGTGGATGAACCAAATTAACTCCACGCGTAGCGATTTGGGTACACATATAGCCCATTTATGTTCGCTACATTTTCTAGCTAGAAATCCGTCTAACAATTTAAAAACGTGTCTACCGCGAGTCACAGTAACCTGCTCACCTCCCTGAAGTACAGACAAAGGTTCCCTACATTCTTCGTCCACAGACTGTTCCACCAACAGGTTGCGTAATCTGTTTAGAGCAGGTTTATTGTCCTTACTAAGGCATGCACAAATTAAAATGCCTTCCTGTGTTTTCAGGAAACTTCCTTCATCATACAATTTCTGATCTCTGGACAACAGATCAGCAAGGACACTGTCTTTTCCTTTTATATGCACAACAGAAAAATGGTACTCCTGTAAGGCCAGTATCCACCTACTAACCCTATTGGATGATAGCTTACATGTAGGTATAAATGAAAGAGCATGGTGATCAGTCCTAATCTCAAATTTAACACCTAAAACATACATCCTAAATTTACTTAAGGAATACACAATAGCTAAGAATTCAAGCTCCGTAAAGGAATACCGTTTCTCCGGTCCACTTAAACCTCTAGACGCTAATGACACAATTCCTAAGTCTCCGTTGTCATCCTCTTGACATAATACTCCAGCCAGACCATAGTGAGATGCGTCAGTGAGTAACACATACTTCTTATTTGCCACGGGGTACTTAAGAACAACTGCTTGCCTGAAACCTTCCTTTAAATCATTAAAAGTTTTGTGGTGACTTTCTGTCCATTTCCACTTACTGCCGGCTTTTAACAAGTCTCTAAACGGCTCAAGTAAGTTTGCAAATCTTAGTACAAAGCGTCTAAAGAAATTGCAAACTCCAATATACGACCTTAGTTCCTTGATATTCCTATGTACTGGTATTCAATATCTTCTCAATCCTTGTACTCTCAGGCGTAACCCCTATCGCAGATACACGATGTCCCAAAAATGTAACCTCCTGTCTACCAAAAACACACTTATCTAACTTCAGAGTAAAACCAGCACGCTATAACTTAGTAAACACCTTCTCTAAGTGACACAAGTGCTCTTCAAAGGTCCTAGACGCAATTACCAGATCATCAATATAAACCGTGGCGAAATCACCTGTATCATCACCTAATGCAATATTTAATGCTCTAATTAAGGCTGCAGAACTAGTCTTCGTCCCGTAGGGAACGCGCTGAAACTGATACAAGCTGTACTTATGACTAAATGCTGTCAGAGGCCTCTCCTCTACTCTCAAAGGAATCTGCCAAAAACTACTTCTTAATTCAACAGATGAAAACCATTTTTTACCCTCAAAGCCCTGAATTAACTCTTCAATAGTCTGTGATTTTAACTGGTCAGTACAAATACGTCTATTCATATCTCTCCCATCAATGCAAAGTCTGACGCTCCCATCACTCTTAGGCACAACGATTAAAGAATTTACATACTGGCTATTAGACACTTCAATTATCCCATCAGCTAACATAGTTTGTATCTGATCGTCAATTGCCTTGGCATATTTGTGTGGGATAGCATACCGTGGCCCGCTGAAAGGACTGTCATCCAGCACTGAAAAAGAATGTTCATAAACATGTGTTTTACCGGGTTTCTTAGAAAAAATCTCAGCGTGTTCACATAACACTGCCAACAATTCGTCCCTCTGGACTTCCTCTAATTTACTGTTACTCGCAGCTTCAAATAAGGCATCCTTCTGATCCTCTTTCAACCACAACTGGCATAAATTAAACCCCTCACTGGGTTTCTCCTCGTATCTAGAAACCTCAATAACACTCCACATAGCACAAACATTCGTTTTCCTCTGAATTTCATTTTTCAGTTCGAGTTTGACATACTTATTATCCCACATCAGATTTACCATTGCATCATCGTAATCTAGCTGAGCCGATTTTAAAGTCAGCCAGTCACATCCCAAGATGAGATCAAATATAAGGTGAGGCATAACCAAACATACCTGTACTGAAATAAAACCCTCTATACAAATCGGCACCGCAACCTGCTTGCATATTTGTTTCGACTTTTTACCAACAGCTGTAATAATGAATGTAGACTTAACAGGCATCTCTTCTATCATAATACCCTGTTTAACTAAAGAGTCATACCATTCTGAACTAATACATGATTTCTGACTTCCAGTATCAATTAACGCGTTAACATACGCCCCCCAAACTTCTAATTGAACCACAGGATTAATCACTTCATCACCCGAATCTAAATAATTATTATCTGGTTCACACTAAGGCCTTCCTTAACATCTAGGTCATATGGCAATAGTTTCATAACACAATTCCTAACTACTTCCTCGTAAGGCTGGAATTCTGACCCATCATTACAGCCTGCATTTAGTTTAAAGGTTGCGATCGTGTGCCTACACTTGGCTCGTTAGTAACTTGTCCTCTGACTTATTGGGCATTTCCCGATCTATTTTCAGGTGCGCCACCCCTACCGTTATGCCTTGGCTGAAACTGATTACGATTCTCGTAGTTTGTCTGTCTCCTATTGTCCCTTGGTTCACTATGAGGAACAAAATTATGTGAGTTTCCTGTTCTATGCCCAATGTTTAGTGCATCAAAACTCCCTAATAACTGCTCCATTTCCTGAATAGTTTTAATACTTTGCATACACGCTGCTTCGCGTACCCTGTCTGGAAAATGTCGTAACAGTAATCTGACTACATCTGAATCAGCCGTGATTCCGTCTAAATTCTGGCAAATCATAACATGTGACAAAAAATACTCAGTCATAGAGACACCTTCATTATGTTTGAATTTCCCGAATACTACCCTTTCTCTTTCACGGCTTTGAACGGTTTCGTTCCCGTATTTGTCTGTGAACTTCGTCTTAAATTCCTCCAGACTTTTCATGTTACTTTTATAGACTGAAAACCAGGAACGCGTCTCTCCCACAAAAGGATAATCAATAATGTCTATCGCCTCTTCCCAGTCCACAAACCCTTCCTCAATCAGTTTCCCAAACCGTTTTTTTTACTATTTTCAGAAATTCTATTGGGTTAGTTTGTTTCCCATTGAACTTCGGTAATTCGATTTCCTTACTGTAAATCCCTCCATGACTTTGCCTCTCAGTGTTACCTTACCTTTCTCTTACTTCTCGTCGTATGCGTGCTTCTGCCATCGCTATGCCGTTATCTACATCTTTATCTCTTCTTTCAATTTCATTCACTACAGTGTTCTGTTTTCTTTCAGTCTTAATTTCCACTGTATTGCCTTCTACTATCGCAAACTTTTCTCTTTGTTCCCTAGTGTTGTCTTCTATTATTCACTTAACCGTATCGATATTGCTTTGTACCTGATCTTTAAATTCTTTGATTTCTTCCGTTTGGGTATCAACATTATTATTAATACTTGTCACCTGTGTCTCTAACTCCTTTCTAGTGTTGTTGCTTTCTTTTTCCATTAATCCCAACAACTCACTCCTCTGCTCTACAAATTTCTTTTCTACCTCTTCTTTGTTTTGCTTAGTTGTCTCTTTCTGTTCCTCTATCTGCTTGTTAAATCTTTCATTTTGTTTAAATAATTCTTGTAACTGTTTGCTATGTTCGTCCATCCTTTTATTAGCTTCGACCTTGTGTCATTCAATGCCTTACTTAATTCTCGTTTAGTTTGTTCTACTTCATTTTTAATTTCTGATTTAGTTTGTTCCCAATCCTTTTTTATTTCAGATTTACTATCCTCTATCTTACTTAACATTAACTGCATCATTTCAAGTAACTGATTATTATTACCCTCACTGTTAGGGCTAACCTCCGCCTCGCCCCCCATCGTACTATCGTCTGAATCTAACGTAACTTCGTCATTCCTACTCTTATTCCCTTCGCTATTTTCGCTCCTAATATCAGTTTCCTCCTCTACACATTTATCTAACTCTTCCTTAGAATTACCTACAGTACTACCCTTCAGCACGTGTCCACTACGCAGCGTCATGTCTTTCTCCTCTTGCTCAGCCATGTTACCCCCAAAATCAAACACACTAGAAAAATATACTGTGGATACACAACAGTTACCCCCAAACTACTGATTTTATCCTTCTATACCAGTACTTAATGATTTACGAGCCCCTCAGTTGTGGCGACAATATGTGACGTACCCACTTGGCCCACAGATGTTAGACAAAATTATAACGTGGCGGGTCACTTTAATATTAAAATAAATAAATGATATGTCATTGTTTCTCCATAAACAGTATCCCAAGGGCGCCAGTCTTCAAGCTTATGGCTTGAAAACAAAAGTAGATAATTAATAATAATAATAATAATAATAATAATAATAATGCGTAATGAGACTCAAAAAAACTCCCAGGGGTGAGGTGAATGGAACACAAATCATTAAGTACACTAACTTGGAATTTAAGGATCATTAATAATCATTTCATTAAAATACAAATTAAAACAGCTATTGATTAAGATGAAAAACGTGACGTAACGGCGTTTTAACGACATCTGAACTTACGGAAGCAAAAGAAAAATTGAATGAAATTAATTTTTAAAATGAACTGTTGCGCGAAGACTTGCAGTAACTTATGCCATAAGCTCACCATATGTAGACTCTGTTGTCTTGAAGCTGATGATATGTGGATCTCGTACCGGCTGCCTTCTCTGTTGTTGGATTCCAGTCCTACTTCTACATTTCCTGTCCTTAACACTTCCTACTGTACTCCTTACATAAAGTCGTAATGAGTCCTAATTTTAAGTGCAAAACCACCATGGGTTATGTTCATTGGAGAGAATACATTCGTACTCTTCCGTATTACGGAATAGTAGCGTAGCTAAATTCATAATAAAAGCTCTCCTCCACTATACTAGTCAGAACCGGTCTCCCGTTGACTACCTCTCGTCATTGAGATAACAAGTCCCAATGAGAGTAACTTTTGAGTAGAATATACTCAGATGCGAAGTGAACTAAGTTAAAATCTTCTCCGATGTGTAGACGTAGAATCGTAGTAAGAGTATGAATAAGAATATAAATGAGAAAGTCCGAATGTCCGAATGTCCTCTTCAGCCCTTGTCGGTGGTATTTATCGGTACAAAAGTCTCCTTCCATCAGCCATATCACATGGTCCAGTAAGATTCGAGGTCTCATCCCTTCTCCCTTGTATTGCTGTGAATCCATCACGTTGCTTCATTACGTTCATTCACATAGGCTGAACTTTCCCGCTGAAATAAAGCGTCTCGAAGCTGAGTTTGAAAAGTGGGTGTAAATAATGTATCAACTTTCTCTTCATGAGGTGGAGAGGGTAATATCTCTCGTAACCTCGATGACGTACTTTTCCTGGAACTGGGCTGAAATTAGCCTGCTGACTCTGGTCACCTCACAACGGCTATTGGAAAATTTACTTGCAAGTTATAAATATGCGTGATGTTGAAATACTTTACCCTATAATTTGTTCGTTCAGAATATAGCCGCGATACAAAGAAATGAAATGATGATTGAAATGGATGATAAAAACCCTATATATATATACATATTAATTTAAAAATGACCTATCAGTGATTAAATATATACATCTTATCAATTAAATACATAGTTCAATAATTAAAAATATACAGTGATGTCCCAAACATCACACATGTAATGGGACATGCTGTGAATAAACGGAAAAAGAACACATTAGGTAGGAAAACTAAGAAACTGAAACTGAAACATAAAACTGAAGTAGAACAAAAATTAAAGTTAGAATGGAATCACAACCATCTCGATCCTCCTATGCTGCCTGCTCTCTGCGAGGCTTTTTCCTAATAGACTAGGACAAATATTCTCCGCTAGATGACAGGCACAAAGTTCTTGAGGCATGAAAGCCAACAAAACAAAATGCAGTATAGTAATATGTTCACTGAAGCTCGTAAAGTACATCAGTAATATTAAATATCGGTAATATTACCTGCATAAAATCGTAGTTTGCCTCTTCATGTAGCAATTTACATATTTTCCTGGACGAAGGCTTGGAGTGATACACCGTGTGGCCTAATATTTTGTATTCTTGCCAACGTAAATTCAGTTAATAGATGTCTTAAGAAACGTTCTAGGATAATATCACTAACAGTTTGCTGAAGTTCTTTGACCTCACACTGTAATAGAAGACATTCTGAAAGGAAAGAAATAGCAAATCCTCGTATTACGCTCGTAAGTTTGAAGGACTTCCGACAGTGGGGCACAGCAGCTTTAACAAACTCCTACAGGTGCTTCATCAGAGCATCAAAGCAGGGTTTTGGGTATCGAAGTCCTGCTCTCTCCTTATGCATAATCAGTTCCATTTAGTGTTGAAGCTCTAGGCAGTGAGATGTTCCTAGCGCAAATCTCACACTCCATCCTCTCTTCAACAACACGAGCCAAGTACCGCAAATTAGGATTTGAATTTCTGTTTCTAGATTGATTTTCACATTATCATTTGGATATTTGAGGTTGTCCAAAATGTCTAAACATTTCCCGCCACAATTCTTATCACAAGGAATCCACTACCGTCCACGTCTTTAATCACCTTCTAAAATAAGGTGTAAAGATGTAAAGGCTGCAGATGCGAGAGTAAACTGAGGATATCCAGCTACTTCCTTTATCTGGACCTTGCCGAGATATAGCCGAGGGACTCTTTTAATTCCCTTCTAGACTGTATTTTATGGAATCGTATCTCTTCTGGCTGCGAACCACTTTGCCGAAATTTTCAAAACTGTTGAATATTTCACGGGAAAATCTGAAGTTTCAGTTCTACAAAAAATATAACTTGCACATACGGATGAAAACAAGTACACTTTAAAATAACTTTTAAATTATTTACAGGAATAATATGATTAATTCATTTCACAGTTCTATTTTTATTTATTTATTTATTTATTTATTTATTTATTTATTTATTTATTTATTCACGAAGCATAAGATACAGCTACACGGAGCAAATTTCACTTGTACTGTCAACAAACAAATTAATAATATTGTAAACTTTCATGGTAAAATATAACAAATGTAACAAAAGTTAAAAAAGATCAGGCACACAGCCTACTAATAACAACCGTCCAAATCGAAAACCATCGCAATTGTTCATGTTCATAGTCAAATCATCGTGGATCAAGATGGCGGTATAATCACTTGATATCAACTAATCCTTAAGAGACTATTTACACCCATCTCGAATGTACTTTTATTTGATGCTATATTAAGCTCTTGTCTCCTGTTAATAGTGTTAAAGAGAGTTTGGGAGGCGGATTAGGAAATATGGTGAGTGCTGACTGTGGGGAATGTGGAGAAGTTCTTTGGCTCTGGTGGAGTTGGAAGGAACACGGAGAGAGAAGAGTGAGACAATATGTTCCCAGCGTCAATGCCCATTTAAGATCCCGTGGAGGAAACTCAGGTCAGCTACCTGTCGCCTGATGTGCAGCGGTGACATATTAATTGCCATTAATACCTGCTACGTAGACAGATTTCTGAGCTCGGGGTTTCTGTTCCTGACAATTGTAGCATTGAAGGCCACTGCTCTGTATAACTGGTTAATATTGAGGTGAAGTATGTTGTCCAAATCGGAGAGCAGTAGTTCCAGTGAGGAAGAAGTGACGAAGAGCAGTGGGATCAGAAATTTCTGTGAAGCGGTAGAGAATGCCTAGTAATTTCATAGCCTTGGTTGTATATGTTTCTGTATGGTACTTGAATTGTAATTTTGTGTCGAATATTATACCTAGGTCACGCTGTTGCGTAACTACAGTGATAGGCTTGTCGAGTAGATAACATGCTGTCGGTAGAGGAGATTTATGGTAGTGTTATGGTCAAATGGCTGCATTTTTGTGGATTGGGGATAAGTTTCCAAGTACGTCACCAGTTCGAGAGGACGTTAAGTGAGGGCTGTAGAAGAGCTGCATCTGCTGGATTCCTGATCTCCCTAAAAATCTTCCAGTCGTCAGCAAAAAGTAGGATATTTGCTGTTTCGTTGAGTTTGTGGGACACCGGAGGTGACTGGTAACCATGAGGATGAAGTGCCTGATATTACCACTCTCTGCCAACGGTTATGTAGGAAGCCATCAAGAAGGGTCAGAAGACTGCGATGTGTATTAAGTCGTTCAGAGAGTTTATGGAGCAGCAGAGTGTAGTTTACAGACTCGAAAGCTTTCGAAATATCTACGTAGAAGATATTCAGCTGTGATTTATCTGCAATGGCACGTGATGCAAAACTATTCGCAGAGTGTCCAGGTTTGTTAGACAAGAGCTGCCTGGTAGAAAACCATGCTGATTGCTTGAGATATAAAGCCAGGTGAATGCGAGGAGACGCTGGTGTATAATGTTTTCAAAGATAAAGGATAGTGTGGGGAGAATAGCAATGGGTCGGTAAGATGAAACATTAAATGTATTGCTTGATTTCAGAAGTGAGACAATATTTGACTGTTTCCAGATCATAGGAAAATAGCGCGCAGTGAAATATCTGTAAATAATTTAGAGAGAGGGAGACAAAGAATATTGGAAGTATTTTTCAAGAAAAGAGGACCTATAAAAAGTATAATTTGTACAAAAGGAAGTGAACAGGCACGTTTGCTCATTGTACTAATAACTCAGTTTTTCACACACATACATGCATCAATAACACAATGATACACCCACACTAACTGCGAAGATTGTGCGTCTATGATTGCATTCTTACGGTGACTTGAAGAAATGTTGGTAGTCGCGCCTTCCCGTGTTAAACCACGCCCGACTTGATGCGTCGCTCTATAGCTGTGCCCACAAGAGTTGAAGTCTGACATTTTAACGGTGAAAGCAGTAACTAGAGGGTACGCTGCATTGTCATAGTTACTTCTATCTGCGGCATATCACCCTTTCATACAAGTTGAATATTTAATCAACTGTGTTAGCCTAATCCAATTCAATAAACTTTGAGGCGTTCCTAAGCTCGTGCTAAACATTCCGGCATTTAAGACGGAACACGTCATTACCGATAAATATGAGATTTCGTATTCACTAAACAGACTAACCTCAATAAATGCACATGTTAAATAGAGAATAGAACTGTACAGCTAGCCACTGATTAACAAAAATATAAACTAACAACAGAAATAATATTCAGAAAACAAACACTTAAATAATTGCATAAACCAGCAACAACTAACACAGCTAACAGAGTATTACCCCGAATAATATGACAAAAGCGACTGAGAGCAAGCCAACCCACGTGACGATATATTCCTTAAATGTGGCATCTCTGTTATCGTCGCCATAGCAAGAGCCACTGCCTTCGTAATGTCCAGGCCGTACTGTACCTCCGATGACGTCACGCTTTGGGGGGGACGCTCCGCTTGAATAACACACTCGTTTAAATTACTTAAAGAACTGTTAACAACTTATAACCAAAATCTATCGTCAAATATTTGTTAATTCTGACATACAATGCATATTCTTCTCTGTAACGTTCTATTTCTCGCATATATACGTACGTTTGCGTGAGTACAGCCTAACACTTTGAGACATGTTCTTGCGATTTTATCCATTTTCTGGTCAACTGGAACATTCACATCATACACACTGACAGAAAACATGCAGCCAATTACCATTACTATTTATTACAAATATAAATTATTTCTGTACCTCACTGTTTCCACTGCAGCTTTCCTGGACCTCTTACAGGAAGTTACACCAGTATGGAGTAGGTCTGCTCTCTTTGAAGCACTTTGTTGAATACAGAAGTCGGTGTGAATTTTGGAAAAGTTATTTAAAAATGTATTCACCCAAATATAAATAGGCCTACACTGTCCGGCCAGGTCTTCCAATTTCTTCCCGCAGTCACAAATGACTAGGGAATCTGCCAACTGCATTGACTCCAAAGCCAAGGATTTTGTCTAAATTCAGAAATACCATCTTATATGTATCTGACACTAACACACAAACTACTTTGTACACCTCAATTCCAAGTTCTATTGACATGTCTGATGGATACTTTAAGCCCCCTCGATTTATGAAATTCAGATATCTTACTTCTGGAGGTAATTCATATATAAGATCTGAATCTGTCAGAAGATAAGATTTACATAAATCACACTGCTGTTTGATACTCATATATATATTTTTTATTTTAATTTTTTTTTTTTTTTGCTATTTGCTTTTCGTCGCACCGACACAGATAGGTCTTACGGCGACGATGGGACAGGAAAGGTCTAGGAATGGGAAGGAAGCGGCCGTGGCCTTAATTAAGGTACAGCCCCAGCATTTGCCTGGCGTGAAAATGGGAAACCACGGAAAACCATCTTCAGGGCTGCCGACAGTGGGGTTCGAACCCACTGTCTCCCGAACACTGGATACTGGCCGCACTTAAGCGACTGCAGCTATCGAGCTCGGTGATACTCATAAATAAGACTTGCATTTTCAAATACACCGAATTCAGATAAGCCATAGGTCTGATTACATAAAAATATAGGACCTAGCTAATGTTACCCATGTTTATAACATAATAAAATAAATTAACTCACCATCTGGACGAGACACTCTTATTTCTCTCAGGATGTGATTTTCAGGGAAGTGCTTGATACACACAACTGTGTTTTGATTAACTATTAAATTCTCCCTGGGAATAGCCTTCTTCCATAACTTAACTCGTTCTTCATCAGAAGGAAACACAAATACCGGAGTACTCTCCTTGTTTATAATTGGCTTTGCAGCCAGGCACACAGCAACTCTTAGGCATGGTGATTTCTCTCACTGATCATCTTAATTCAAGTATATACAATTCGTGGTTAATATTAAAACACAGAATGCACAAACTCAATTACTTTTACACTATAAATATAACTTTACACAAATAAACTACAAAATTAAAACACTGAAGAACGATCTTCTTAACCTATAGCCTCACACAAATACACGCTCACACTAAGTTTTCTTCACTAATTAACGACTTTCCACTTAATAATGCAGTCGATGACGACTCATTCTCTCATATATCTGAGTGAACATGCAGCCATCGTTAAAAATTTCAATAAAACTACGAAAATCTATGTTTAACTCTACTAACTCATGTGCTAAACTTCCCCCCTAACGATCAGCTGATTGCTTTCCCGCGCTCGTTACAGTACGGCCTGGACATCACGAAGGCAGTGCAAGAGCCTATTTTCCAGCACGGCCGACTGGATTCCTCGCTGCGCTCCTTATAAGGAGCTAGCTAGAGCGCAGCGAGGAATCGAGTCAGCCTTGGTTATTGTAGACACTAGCCCCTTATAGGAGAATCGAGACGGCGGTGTATGGAATAAACAAAACCTTCAACAACGAGGTTATGTATAAACCAAGCCCGCTAGCTAGTTTCAGAAGTTCCAACAGATGTCACCGAATGTGAACGCCTGCTCGAGTCCCGTCCGCGATGTGTTACAAGGTAAAACTTCAGTCTGCTCTTACTAACATACATCTAGTTCTTCGAGCGTTGTCGGTACCGGTTACAGGAGTGTGTGAATAAATCTTCATTGCTCTCACAGATAGCGAAACATGCGAGGGTGGAACTTCTGCCAGAGCTGAAGTATTGGTACTCAAGTTTTTGGAACCTGTTCTACCGGTTCCATATCTCCCAGATCCCTAATGAAATGTAGTATGTTATCCCGTAAAATATTTTAATGTTTAAGAATAATGCCTCCAAGAATTACATGAGAAGTCATTTCTTAGGCGTTAACTTTGTATGTAAATAAAATAGAATCACTTGATTTCGATAAAATTTAACCTACATGCGTGAAACAATATTTTGTAATTTTCTAAGAGATGGGCAAAGTTGTTCTTTTTCTGGAACAGTTCCATTTGTTCCTGTTCCGAATAGTGATGTGCCCGATTTGGGCAGGGAGAATGAGACGAGACCCCGAGGCTATCGCTATTGGTCGGTTTCATCAACCAACGTGGGTTAAACCTTAACCCCGAATTGTATAGTTTTAACTCTGAATTTGACTATTCCGGTTTCACTAACGTGGGTTAACTATATTCTAACCCTAGGTTTGTTAACTTAGGGTTAATATATTAACTCATCTCTACGAGTCACGCGTTTTACCAAGCTATTTCGGCGTACAGTTAACTAACTCCGCCGGAAACAGCTACCGTACCGATCAAGGAGGCAGTAATTAAACATCAGAGATTATGAACACACTTCTTGCGTGGTTCTTTTGTTTATTTCTTGCGCGGTATTTCATGTTCTACCTCAGTTCCGTGGTAGATATTACTCTTCAGTGATCGTGACAGAAATATTGCAGTGATCGCAAAATTGAAGAAGTTAAGAAGAGAAATAGGGGCTACTTTAGAAAAAAACATTACTTAGTAAATTAACCACCAAGTACCAAAGCATTATAGAATGCCAGAAAACTGACGATGTAAAGATTAAAAGAAAAGGAGGACAGACGGGGAAAAAATAACAGGGGAGTTTAATAGCACTGCCTTCGTAATATACAGCCCGTACTGTAGAAAGCGCGCCAAGTCCATCAGCTGATCAATTGGGGCGAGCTAATCGAATGTTACAAATTGTATTTGTGAATGTAATTCATAAGGATTGGAAGTGTTCTTGGTACAATTGTGACTGTGAAAGACAGAACTTTATATTTAAGTATTTTGCATCTTTGTTCTTTAAATAGATCACATCAGGATTTATGCAAACAGCTGTTATTAACATAATGAGACCTCATAGTTTAGGTTGAATATGCTATTTTCATGTGATGGATAATATAAATTCAAGGCACGTAATATTTCTCGTGGAATTTATTCATGTAATTGTTATCGTATAACATGTTTTTGTGGAAATATAGTGTGTTATGAATTTAAATACAGTGTGTAAAATTTCGCAGTTGCCACAATGGCAAGAACTTGTGGGTACCACGGCGAAAATGAAACTAGGGCATGATACCTTTATGAAAAAAGGAAATCCCAATCGAAACTGTACCTGTTCTAAGAATAAAGGAATATGTTTCCCTCATTTTCCCGAGCTGATGAAGAGTGGAGTTTTTGACTTTCTTGTTGCACATATTTACAGCAGGACGTTTTATTGTTAATACAGAACAAGCATAAAAATGGACAGTAACCAGTTGAACCTGCATATAGTAAAGGCAAAATTAAATGCAATTTATAAAACCTAAACTTCTGTTACATGATTTTAGCACTTTTATGCATATATTTTAAAATGCTGAAATTAAACTATTGCTGGTAGATAACATTTAGATGCTGGAAGGAATGAAACTTAATAATTAAGTAATGAATACTTTAATAATTAATAAATTATTCCTCGGCAATTTCTGTGAACGTGGAAAGTAACTAACAGATCTTGCTGGCCAGTGCATTAATATTTGGGAAAACATTGGCTATTCCTAAACGAAAAATGTTACAAATGTTTGTGTGGAAGAAAGGATCTGAAAGATAGCGCCAGAAATGTCAAAAAACAAACAAACAAGAAAGCTACTCTATTTATGGCCATCTAGAGGTATGGAGGTAAAGTCTATTATTATTGTTGTACGTTTGTTGTAGGCATATTTCTATGAATGCATAATAATTATTTGTTGGGAAGTTTGACAAGTAAAACCCTCAAGCTTTCTTTGCATAGATCACACTTCAAAGCTACTTCTCCTAAAATTACATAGACATGACTTACGAATTACGATGCGATTACAAGTGTTAATGATCTCACCTGTTATATTAATACAACATTTGTGAATATTTCATGACTACAAAAGGTAAAGACGCATCATGTCCTTGCATTGCACGGTTCGGACAAAGGAAACAGTTCGCCCCTTTGCGTGACGTCATCGGAGCTACAGCAGGCCATCTTGCAACGACGAGTATATAACGAATTTTTGAGATTAGAATAACTCATTACTTGACAATTAACAGAAAAATAACCTCCGACAATTATATGTAATACCATGTGGTATACAACCTTAATGCAATCAATACCTGCAGTGTAGCAGAGAGAGGCTTGTTTCGGTCAGCAGTGAATTCTAACTTTGATTTTGATTTTAATCTCGGGTTAACAGTTTAACCCAGAGGAAAGGACGAGTTAACTTAACTCCGGCCTTGACCTCCAGTTAAAATTATCTCTTCTTGATGAAACAGAATTTATGTCTCGTAAAAGATTCAAGTGATGGAACTCGAGTGTTTTTCGTGTGCGCTGAGTTTACTCGAATCCACAGTATGTAATGACTGTGTATGTACAGTTTGCACATTTTAGGCATTTAAAACGAAGACAATTGTATTCGTACTAGTACAGTAATTCGTTTTCTACCAGAAATCACATACTAGTCAAATAAACACTGTCTGGCAGCTGAAGAAAATGGTTAAGAAATAATGAAACAGAAATACTGAGTTCTTCCCAAACATAAACCAAATAATAGTCTCAACCTTTTTTGAAGAAAACTAATTCTATAACAAATTATACAAAAGCTAACGGAAAAACATACATGCATCACAGATCGTTATGCCTTTCAGCGCTCAGTCTGCAAACCTCTGTGAACTTACTAAATGTCGCCACAATCAACTAGTGTTGTGGCCGTATTTAGCTCTATAAATCTTACCTTTAAATCGTTAGAAACTGAGTCTAACCATCGTCGTCTTGGTCTCCCTCTACTTCTCTTACCCTCCATAACAGATTCCATTATTTTCCTAGGTGACCTATCCTCCTTCATTCGCCTCACATGACCCCCCAACCGAAGCCGGATTATGCGTAGAGCTTCATCCATCGAGTTCATTCCTAACTTAGCCTTTATCTCCTCATTCATAGTACCATCCTGCCATTGTTCCCATCTGTTTGTACCAGCAATCATCCTCGCTACTCTGATGTCTGTTACCTCTAACTCATGAATAAGATATCCTGGGTCCACCCAGCTTTCGCTCCCGTAAAGCAAAGTTGGTCTGAAAACAAACAGATATAAAGATAGTTTCGTCCGGGATCTGACTTCCTTCTTACAGAATACCGTTCATCGCAACTGCGAACTCGCTGCATTAGCTTTACGGCACTTTGATTCAATCTTACGTACTATATTACCATCCTGAGAGAACACACATTCTGAATACTTGAAGTTATCTACCTGTTCCAGGTTTTTATCACCAATCTGACATTCAGTTCTCACGGATTTCTTACCTACTGACATCAATTTAGTCTTCAAAAGGCTAATTTTCATACCATACTCATTGCACCTAGTTTCAAGTTGCAAGATATTACACTGCAGGCTTTCGGCACAATCTGCCATTAAGACCAAGTCGTCAGCATAGGCCAGACTGCTTACTATATTTTCCCTTAACTGAACCCCTCCCTGCCACTTTATACCTTTCAGCGAATGATCCATGTAAACTACGAACAACAAATGTGAAAGATTACAGCCTTGCCTAACCCCTGTAAGCAACCTGAACCAAGAACTCATTCTACCATCAATTCTCACTGTAGTGTAGTGGTTTAGTGTAAGAGAAGGCCTAATGGCCTTAACTACGCCAATAAAGACATTTATCTATCTATCTATCTATCTAGCCCAATAGTCAACATAAATGCCTTTGATTGATTTTAATAATCTACCCTTGATCCCATAGTCCCCCAGTATGGTGAACATCTTTTCTCTCATCGGGCGTGTTGGCCATGCGGTTAGGGGCGCGGGGCTATGAGCTTGTATTCGGGAGACAGTGGGTTCGAATCCCACTGTCGACAGGCCTGAAGATGGTTTTCCATTGTTTACCATTTTCACACCAGGCAAATGCTGGGACTGTACCTTAATTAAGGCCACGGTCGCTTCCTTCTAACTCCTAGGCTTTTCCTATCCCATCGTCGCCATAAGACCTATCTGTGTCGATGCGACGTAAAGCAAATAGCAAAAAAAAAAAAAAAAAAAATTCCCTCGATACCCTGTCGTACACTTTCTCTAGGTCTACGAAAAATAAACACAACTGTCTATTCCTCTCGTAACATTTTTCATTTACCTGGCGCATACTGAAAATCTGATCCTGACAGCCCCTCTGTGGTCCGAAACCACACTGATTTTCATACAACTTCCTCTCAATCACTGATCGCACATTCCCCTGCAAGGTGCAATTGAATACTTTGCGTGGTATACTGATCAATGAGATATCTAGATAGTTGTTGCAATCCTTCCTGTTCCCTTGCTTAGAGATAGGTGCAATTACCGCCTTTGTCCAATATGAAGGTACCTTACCAACACTCTATGCTGATTTTACTACTCTATGAAGCCATTTCGTCCCTGACTTCCGACTATACTTTCACCATTTCAGGTCTAATTTCATCTATTCCTGCTGATGTATGACAATGGAGTTTATTTACCATCCTCTCCACTTCCTCAAGCGTAATTTCACCAACATCATTTCCTTCCTCCCGACGAGCCTGACTATTCGCAGCACCACCAGGAAGATTTCCTTTTACTTTGAGAAAATGTTCAAAATATTCCCTCCACCTCTCAAGGGATTCCCTGAGATCTATTATGAGTTCACCTGAATTGCTCAAAACACTGTTCATTTCCTTTACCCCTCTCTTCCTAAGATTCTTTATTACTGTCCAGAAAGGTTTCCCTGCTGCTTGGCCTAGCCTTTCCAGGTTGTTATCAAAATCTTCCCACGACTTCTTTTTTGGGTTCACCAACTATTTGTTTCGCTCTGTTTCTTTCATCTATGTGCAATTCCCTGTCTGCCTTGGCCCTTGCTTGGTGCCATTCTGATAAGCCTTCTTTTTACGTTTACAAGCTGCCCTCACTTCATCATTCCACCAAGATGTTCGCTTTTTCCCATCTTTACACACTGTTGTTCCTAGGCATTCCCTTGCTGTTGTTTTTGCAGCATCCCTGTATGCCACCCATTCTCTTTATATATCCTGAGCCTGCTTATTGTCCACTGTTCAGAACTTCTCACTAATCATATCCATGTACTTCTGTCTAATGCCCTCGTCCTGGAGACTTTCTACCCTTATTCGTTTGCAGACAGATTTCACTTCCTCTATCCTAGGCATAGAGATACTTAGTTCACTATAGATCAGATAGTGGTCTGTATAGTCGAAAAATCCCCGGAAAATCCGTACATTCCTAACAGATTTACTGAATTCGAAGTCGGTCATGATGTAGTCTGTTATGGATCTGTGTAGCGGTATGCTTGAAGAATGTATTCGTAACTGCTAAACCCATACTAGCACAGAAGTCCAGCAAACGCTTCCCCTTCCTATTAACTTCCATATCTTTCCCACATTTACCAATCACCCTTTCGTATCCTTCAGTTCTATTTCCAACCATCGCGTTGAAATCGCCCAAGAGCACTATCCTATGCTTGCTGTTGACCCTGACTACGTTGTCACTCAATGCTTCATAAAACTTGTCAACTTCATCCTCATCTGCACTTGTTAGAAACCACCGATGGATTGTATAGTCCTAGCCGCCTGAGCACAAGGAAGGCCATGACTCACAATACGTCCGAGACGCCCAGCCCCATTCCGTACCAACTGGTATCCCGACCGTCAGGACCACTGACTAGGTTCACGAACTACGGCGTGACTACAGTAATAAACACCATGAAAAAGAGGAAAAAAGGCTTAATAATTTGTAAATATAAAGTTAATACTGTAACTGGTTTCTAGCTTAGGTTAGGAAATCGATCAAAGAACAGAAAGCACTCTGCCAAACTCGGGGCTATTCGGGATATGTCGTATCTTTGATCTCATGTAGTAAGTGACTAGTTGAATACTTCAAGTCAAATAACTCGTATTCGGAAACACTGCCAATTCTAGTCGGTGACAATTGCTATGTCTTGTGAATGAGATGGGATTCACTATGGATATTCCAACTAGGAACGGCGTGTAAGGGGACAGGAATACTACTTTTATTCACAGAGTTTACTCGAGTCCATGTTACGACTCTCTTTGAGGTACCAACAATTGAAGTATTCGTACTCGCAGTAAATTATTCAAGTAGTAATTATTTATTTTATACCAGTGACCACATACATGCTAGACTAACACTGGTTAGTAGTTGAATAAAAATCATTTGATAATGAAGGAGAAAAGCTCTGAATTCTTCTTAAATATAGACAAAATATCGTCTCAAACCTTTGATTTAAAAACTAATTGGATAACATATTGTACCGGGAAATGATTGTGGGATTCGAGCATGGGAAGGATCTCAGGTAGTGTCCGATGTTTTTTGGAGCAGGTACAGAGACGGATAGTATCGCAGGGCGAATAATAGATGGTAATTCTTTTTTTATAAAATTTATTAATAATAGCTACAGATATATCACCCTGCACTTGCAACTCAATTTGGTAGTTAATATTTGTCAAAAATCTAAAATCAAAGATTTATGTTATGATCTTCTTGAAGTCTGTTTGCTTGAGAATATCAAGAATAATTATCACTCTTCCATAGAACATGAATAACCTACAGTCTTTCTAATTTAACTGTAAGCACAAAATATCAATTTGCACCTGGGAACAGTTCATTATTTATGGTGCTGACCTATAGTCTTTCTAACTTTTAAACCACAAAAATGAACGCACACTTGTCATGGAAAGTTTGATAAATTAATAAAATATTTGATTTCTTGCTTAATGTCTTTCAGTTCGTTTAAATGGAAAATGAAATTAATAGAGCACTTGAAAATCCTCAAGTTCATCTAGGTAATGTGAATTCAAATTAATTAATAACTTTGAAAATGAATGTATAGCAAAATGTGAACTTCTTTTAAATGACGATAAAATTATGAATTAATATCCACACGAAGCACTTGTAATAGCACAGTACTGGACTAAGTGCTTTGTAAAGAGTCAGTCAGTTGTGATTACTCACTCAGAATACGAGAAGATCTGCTTAAGAGTGTTGGAGTTGGAGACTTGGTGTCTGGAACATTCCACGGAGTGCGGGCGAAGACTCGAACTCAGCACGAGCGATGTTCAGTGAAGATACCACGTCTATGTCCGACTCGTTGGCTGAACGGTCAGCGTACTGGCCTTCGGTTCAGGGGGTTCCGGGTTCGATTCCCGGCCGGGTCGGGGATTTTTAACCTTAATTGGTTAATTCCAATGGCACGGGGGCTGGGTGTATGTGTTGTCTTAATCATCATTTCATCCTCATCATGACGCGCAGGTCTCCTACGGGAGTCAAATCAAAAGACCTGCACCTGGCGAGCCGAACCCGTCCTGGGATATGCCGGCACTAAAAGCCATACGACATTTCATACCACGTCTATCTCCCTCGTCGACGTCCCTCGATGGGTACCATAACTGTAGAAACCATGTAATCCCTTGTAGGAAGCGACGTTTGATGTAGCAGGATCTCGTAGTACTTTTTCCAGGATTTCCGTTGTTCTTGGTGGAAATATCGGAACACGGAAAGTTCAATTGGCGCTATTGAATTCACAAATATCACGGATATTAATACTACACACTGTCGTAATGCACAGTTCTATTCTAACATTGATTTTACGATGTTAAATTAACATTCACAGTCCATGCTGTAGAAAACACAGTTCTTATATACACAGTTCATGGGTTTGAGAATTAACACAGTTCATAATCGTCACTAATTATGTCTGAAATACGATTGTAAAGTAGTAAACACAGTCCATAATCACTTGAAAATATGATTTGTAACAGTCTCTGAACAAATATTAACAGATTAAGGCGATTTTATGGTTGTATTTACACCACACTAGTCTGTACTATTTAATATTATTATAAAAAGTCTTTAATGTTCACTGGGTTTCTCAAAGTGGTGGTCGAAAGATCGAGAAAGTGCACTAGGAAAATAGTTAAGTCTTGCCCTGTTATGGGACGAATGCCGAGTAACTAAAGTTACGCACAGTTCACTGATATATTATAGTAAAAGAAATATATCTTAGAATGAATGAAGTTGCCGTAAATTATGGTTTCAGTTTATCACACGCAATGATGTAGGATATTGTCATAGTTCACAATTATACGAAATTAGTGAAGTTCACGATGTCGTGTACTAGTCCGTAAAATATTGGACACTTCAATTCTCACTCCAAATTATAGCTTTACTCTGTTAATAAATTCACAAGTGTTATATTACGATAATTCACCTTGAGAAACGTCTAGAATCTTACCGTCGTCGCGGCGCCGCGGAAACTTTACGTACGGTACGACGTTCTTTCACTATTTCAACAGCGTTTGAGTACGGCCATGATTACGTCCTCCCGAATCGCGGCGGAGCATACTTTCTGCACACACTGTGCACACACACACTAGTCTGTACACGGGACTGCACTGGCTATGGCCTTGGCCCAGTGGCCTATATATACACGTCTGGTGGGCAGCGCTTGGAATCAGGTGATGAGGGGCGAGTTCTCCCCAAACTTTAAATTGTCATATTTCGGAAACCGCTGGATGGATTGATTTCAAATTTGCAGGGTTTTGTTTCCAGAACATTGGCTAGAGTTCAGCATAGGTCTCGTGTTAATCGATCCAGGCATTAAAAAGTTCATGAAAATAGCTGAGAAACTTCTGTAGGTGAAGTAAGCTGCAAGCGGCGGTGACGTCACTTGACCTTGCTTGACTTGCGTTCTCGCTCGTGGAGTGCAGTAGGTACGAGAACATTCTCTCGCACAGCTGTTCACGTATCGGAACTGAATTGTATACTAGAAAATAAAATTTGTAATTTATATGTCCCAGGGCTATGCCTTCCTGGTACGATATGTACTAAAACTAAAGGAAAACTTTAAATAAATAAGCAAAAATGAAGAAATTTAATACTATTACGCACACTTCCTAACAAAAATCGAGCGTGATGTTTTTGTTGTAATCGCAATATGTTTTCCTGTAGGCTGCAGCACACCAACTATTGAGACATAAAATTTTGTCCAACTTCTTTGGTGACAATCTATTTCGTCGCTCATTTGTGACCATACCAACCTAGGAAAATAATCTTTCAGAGGCGCCCGATGTCGCGGGTATACAAGTACTTACAAGCCAATTTGTAAAGAGAAGAAAAATGTTTTTCCTGTCCCCCCAAAATTTCCTGTCTATATATGGTAATTCCAGGTATTGTTTCACCATCATTGAATCTGAAGAAGCCGGAGTTTGTTGAGTTGTTATTTGATTAATCTTTTTTCCAATATTTCCCCAAGGTCATCTTCGTCGTTTTCTGTTGGTGTAGATTCTGTAGATTGCACTTGCTATGTGTGCGTGACTATGGGTTGATTATCTGCCACAAGTTCTTCGATCGCCCACTTCTGAGCATTATCTGCGTTCGACTCTAAGCCAAGGCCTTTTTTATTGAAGCGAGGATCAAGGAAGGTTGAGTTCGACACCGTTCTGTTGTTTTCGTAGACATTTAGCCGTTTGTCGAGCACCTCAACTAATGATTTTTGTAAATATCTTCCTACATCTGTTCGAGTTTTCTTTTCATTTACTGTGTTTTGCAGTCCACTTATTAGCAGGATCACACAAGATAAAGTCGGGTAAGATTCTCCACATAGGATTACAGTCGTCTTTTCCACAGGACTTAAGAGAGCAGTTATGTCTTCTAGTATAAGCCATTCGGAATAATCTAAGTTAGACGTTGGTGACTGTATGAGTGGTAATGTTTCTGACAAAGGAAACTTTACATTTAGCAATCTTTCCAACATATATAAAGTTGCGTTCCATCTTGTGGGCACGTCCTGTTTCAGTTGAAGTTCTTCAAGGGCCATTTGCTTTTGAATCTGTTTTAATTTGTAAGATGATTTTACCGCTGTGCTTGAAATGTTAAACTATAGACCGACATTTGGTGATAAGTTCAATCAACTGATAATTTTTAAATGATTATTTCCGTCAATGTCTTTTACTATGCAATCTTTAACAGTGAAATTCAACTCATGGGCAACACAATAGTGGTTACGTTTGCGCAAGAAGTCATTTAATTCCTTTTTCATGCTGCTGTATTATCTGTAACAACAGCTGGAATTGAATCGTGAATTCCTTAAAGGGCATAAGTCCACATTTTGGCGTTTTTCACTTATATATATGAATCTGTTGCTCTGGATTATACTCATCCTTTATTGTTGAAAGGCATTAAAACCCTGACAATATCGAGCTTATTCAGGGTAGTCAGTTCTTTCATGGAATGCTAAAAGGTAGTAAGTCCTGGATGTGTTATTTTCTCTCCCTACATTGCGAGTTATTGCGGAACAGGCATTTAAGCTCATTCAGCCAGGTGTAGGAGACATTACACTTCCACATAAATTGGCCTACCTTGGGGGTTCTGTTCCCATCCACACTAAAAAGTTGAAGGAAATTGAACAGCTCCTACCATACATTACGGAGGATAAGGAGGAAGACGATTTTATAAAGATATTCTGAATTGGAACAATGTGGTTGGTTTGGTGGATGGGGGTGATGAAAACTGATTATACTATCCTGGATTTTAATGGCCAGTTTTAAAAGAGTAAAGAAGGTAACTCTAAAAACATTCTATACTGATATTAAGGAGGATTGGCTAATGTAAATTTTTCTTGATTTATTTCTCTCTTCTGGTGATATTTCAGTATTAGTATGTGATAATGTAAATACTTGTTGGCTTAGATAAAATTCATACTTTCAAAAATCGTTTGTTTTTTATTCTTCAGGGATTGACTGTGTTTCCGTTAATGGAAACGCATTATTTGCTACAATTACCTATAAATACTTTGTTTAATATCCCAAATAAAGGCTAATTTTCAAAGAATGGCACTCTTTAAATGCAAATACAACAAGCAAAACTTAATAAATTGCTAGAAGTACTTAAGTCAATGCACTTTAAAAATAACGAACTGTATAAAAATGAACTTTATATTCAATTTTTGGAGCTGTATAGGTCGGTCAGAAGTGGACAAACTTATTAAAAGAGGTGTTCGCTTCCATAATGCAATAACGCAGGGTACAAACACTTTTTCTCAGAACTAGGTTCAATGTGGACTTACGCCCTTTTAACAATTCATGATTCAGTTTTACTGTATACTTGACACTCCTCTGCAATTGATCGTGTAGCGTTGGCAATGATAAGAGACGTGTGTTCTGAAGGCAAATCCGTAATGGACAAAACCGACGAGTCCAATTTACAGTTGTGGATTAAATGACCTATTAGGGATATATAGCATTTGTTGCTATCAGACGCCCAAATATCAGTTGTTACTGATACATTTTCCACCATTTGTAGTTTTTGCCTGAGAGCTTCTGAGCATGTACTCTATCTGTCATCGAGCATTTTATCTGACAATACTTTTCGAGTGGGTAGCGTATAGTCAGGTTTGAGTTTCTGAGCTAACGTTTGAAATCCACATTTTCTACAATTTTTAGGGGCTGATAATCTAAAATTATCATATCTAGTATAGCTTCAACAATACCTTTTGATTCTTTTTTGCAGGAGGAATTATTCGCATTATTCGAATTAATCGCAGCTGGTTCCACTTAACATAGTAATAAAGCATGATAGCGTTCCTTTCATTAAGGTACACGATGGTGGTAAATTAGACGACATCCATCAATGAAATTTTTGTCTCTGGCGTTTTGGACGAGGTTCTGCATTATCTTGAAGCGATGTATTTTCCTCTTGCGATGTGGAAAAGAAGTCTTAGTTTACTTGAATCCGAGTTGTAGTACAATTCTGGATTGTTCGTTCAATCTAGACTGCACTGCTTTATTTATGCCGTTAGTATTAGACACTACGGATCTGAGCTTGAAATATTATTATACATGAATGAATTAACTGAAATAAATTAAAATACATTAATAAAAATAATAAATCTATGTGTCCGTAGTATGAGCGCCAAAGGTCACCAAAAAGGATCCCTCGAATTTTGATAAAGCATGACAATTCTCTTTCCCAGGGCGTGTACATAAAGCTGTTTGCTGGTACATCTGCTTCAGGTCTTACCTAACTTTCTGGAAACGACTAAGTGTAGGAACTGCATCTACGTTCAACAACAACTCCACTGATTCTAAAATAACTAATTATATTCTAAAGCACATCCGTGTATGGGCACTTCACCAACACACCAATATATATATAAAATACACTTACAAAATACCGCTGGAAGACTCCATACTTACAACAACAACAACAACAACAAGAACAGTGGGAAACCAAAAGCGTGGACCAAGCTACCTTTTGCAGTTAGTCCGATGAAAGTTCATTACTTAGCATATTGGTGAATAACCTTCACTGTCTATGTGTATCAACACAGCTTGCATATTTCCATTATTGGCACCTGTTATGTTACATTGATACCCTACCTTTATGATTCTGCGTTCACTGACTCTAACACTTGGTTTAAAGGTACATTCACTCGAGCAACACACGCTTGCTCTTCCAGAACATAAATTATGGAAAAGCTGAGACGCAGTACTCCATAGTTTTTACCAACATATAAGACGCCAAGCCGCCAAAAGTGATAAAATACCAAGTGACTAAGCACTCCACAGTTTGTAGGTCAACAACGTTCCACAAAACTTATATCTCCTCTCTTTCCCTGTTTTAAGTCAAGTCCTCTCCGCAGTTTTCTCACATGCCTAAATAGACCTCAGCTTTCCCCTACTTTTACATGATACAAAAGATTGATCCTGGCCATCCAATCACTAGTAGAAGATCTCCTTGCCGCACCAAGACCACGCCCCGAACCACTTCCGGATCCGATGACAATAACAACCAGACCGCGTCATCGTACTCTGGGCAGTTTCATGACTCGTGCAAAGTTTCCGAGTTGAAAACAGCACTGATTTTCCATCCGTTTGTACAAAAAATTACTCATATCACATATGGAGACCTGCACTCTATTATCCCCAGTTTTTTAAAAAAATCCCACACAATATATTTCTTATTTTCTCGAGGTAAGACGTAAAAACATTCAACTATAAAACACCAGCACATCAACAAGTAAAAGTAAACAACCATTCCTTTTATAATTGAATGAATACTCGAAATTAAATTCGAGTTCCCTTCCCGGCATATATAAGAAATAATGGATCACACTATGAAAAGAGAGCACTCGATCTCACTCGGGATAATTCGGGCGAGTTCGTGTCACTGACTCGGGCGACTGGGGGAGCGAGTGAGGTCTTATCTCCGTCGGCCATGATTCATCTGGATATCCTTCGATTTCTTTCCTCGAGACAATAGAAAGTCACACGAATATATGTTTGACTCGCGTTAAACGAATTAAAATATTCGACTCGACACATCATTAATTTCGTAAAATTACCATGTTCCGAATAAGAGCGAAAGGTTTAGGCAGTGGGGAATTAGAAAATATCAACGAACCTCATAAATGCTAATTCGACAGTTGCTTTCTCGCTGCTAGTTCCATGTCTCTGGAAAACATTTAAAACAAGGCTTTATCACAACAAATTGGTTATTAATGAAATCTGAGATACCTTAATTGAATTAAATTACTTTTAGGTTTGTTCTGTTGTTTAATGTTTTATTTTGGAGGTATTTTATACATTTTTATTTACTTACTAGAAAATGTACCCGTGCTTCGCTACGGTATTCTACACTGTATTCGAACATTGAAGTAAATATTGTACATGCAGTAAATAAGGTTTATTTAAAATTGCATGTCTCTTAGCGTTATCCGAGAAACAGCATGGGGAGGTCCCCACACGCTGTTTCCAGTGTAAAGTGTTTGTTATGTATTTGTGATGGTAACGGCAGGCTCACTTGCCTACTGCCATTCACAATCGAGTTGGGAAGTTTACATTATAATTGCAGGCCCCATTGCCTACTGCGCGGTCACAATCGATTTGGGAAGTTTTCGTTACAATGGCTGCCCCCTTTCCTACTTCCAGACAGATTACAGTTGAGGAGTTTCTATTATAATGGCAGGCAACTACCCTACTATCAGTGGAAATTGAGTTGTGAAGTTATCACTATAATGTCAGGCCTCTTTTCCTACTGCCAGCCAGCTAACTGCCAGTCACACCAATTTGGTGAGTTTCCATCAAAATAGCAGGCCACTGTGCCTAATGCCAGTCACATTTTAGATAGGTACATTTGTTTATAATGGCGGTCACCCTGGCCTACAACCAAACACAATCGGGTAGGGGAGTTTTAAACCAAACTGCATGCTCCCTTGCCTTCTGCAAGTCAAATCGAGAAGTGAACTATTCATTACAATGGTAGACCTTCCTTACTAATGCCAGTTACAAGGAGTTGGAAAAGGACCCCATTCCTACTGCCAGTCAAAGTCGGTGTGGGGAGTACTGATTACAATAGCAGACAAACCCTTTCTCGATCGCTACAAATCGACATCAGTGAATATATATAGTTCGACATACGAAAGTATGTGCTTGTTTACAATATTGCAGACCTTCATTTACAGATTAACTGCTGCTAAACGTACGTCATATTAACAAATGATTTTACCATAAGACGCCGGATTTAGTGGCCTAAATGGCTGGTCCTATGATATCTCATCTATTCTTGGGTCAGATTGAGTTATAAACGTTGAACAGGGTAAAGGTTTTGTAAAATGATCTCACATTGCATTACTTTTCATATAATTATGTGACAGCTACATACGTAGCATTCGGCTCACATATGGCTACTGGGTGGGCCAATTTTTGTGAAGAGTTTCATTATTCTATATTTCCTATAAGTGGTTGAAAGTATGAATTATGCATGTGAAGAGTCCAAATTTACTTAACATCAATTAATAGAGAAAAATCAAACGTAAAAGGGATACACATACGACAAAAGGTCATAAGACCAAATTGAACGGAGATTGTGCAATCCGTTATGTGATAGGACCTCCCGAAGGACTTGCCTCCATATTTCGATATTCTTCGGAGATAAAAAGTGAAAAATTTAAAGATCTTGGAAGTTTTCCGTCCGTTACTGGCTAAAACGTATAATTTTGTCAAATTTCAGTTTTCTTTTTCGTCTGGCAGATCATGCCGCTATCTAGATTTTGGTTGAGGAGGATAGAAATGAGGACTTTCAGGAATCTAAACCAAAAAAATATGCAGATGGTCATTATTACCCCTTACACGGGTAGCTGTGCGAATATTTCGCCAAAATAGTCAATATAGAGGCACACAGTCGTTACGATTTTATTTATATAGATAGATAAGGAATCTGCTCCACGTACAACACCTTTTGGGCTATGTCCGCTGGACTTAACCCGCAAAACTGACCATTCATGATATCTCCCTTATTAATTCTCCTGACGAAAAAATGCACATGAAAGAAAAGTTTTAGAAATGGAATTCCATCACGTTTGGTCGATTTCCAGTCAGGTTGGTCTTGTATATATTGTGGAGGAGTAAAATCACCATTACCGGTTCCCTATAAACCACCAGTCCATTCTGGGAACCTTTAAAACCTACCTTTGGACAGGTAGATGCTAAATATAGAGCTTAGTTCGAATATCTTCAGTAGTTTTCAAGTTGTAAGAAATACGCTTTACACGCACCCGCTCCGATGGGACTTGTACCGAAAAACGGTCCGTTAATGATATCTCCCTTATTAATCCTCGTATCGAAATGATGCACATGAGGAAAACGGTTTGGAAATTAATTTCCATTAAGGCACGTAGATTTCCATTAAGTTTGGTTGTATATACTTTGTGGGAGTGCAAAATCACGGTTTCGGTTTCGTATAAACCACCAGTCAGTTGAAGGATTTAGAAACAACGTTTGCCCTAAAACATACCCCAAGGACAGGTGGATTCTAAATATGAAGTTTGGTGGAAATATATCCAGTAGATTCTAGCACTCGCGTACATACGGAGTAATTAAGGAAGAAAATAATACAGTTAAGAAAGTTGAAATCAATAGAAAATGGATTATAACTGAGGAGAGCCGGATAACGACAAGTATGTAGATGCCAACTGAATGTATTGGAAAATCAAATGCCCTTCAATAAATTATGCTGGTGTGAGTTATGGATATAATAAAGCGGTAACAGAGGAGAAATTTAGGCGCAGTAATTCTTAGGTAAACGGATAAGATGATGACTAATTGTGTTATTACTTAATCTATTCGAGGGCGGTTATAACCTCCAACGATATTCCGCCAATATCCCGCAAACAGACCGATTGACGCCTCTCTTGCCTTCTACCCAAGGAACATCCACGAATTTAAAAGCATGATGAGGAAAATGGCAATACGTTACTTCCCTACTGGCAAGCAGTCAGAGACGTTGCCATGGTAACCTGTAGGTTCGTTGTCGGTCTGTCGGTCACTCAATGCAGAGCATGATACCCGTTAAAAATAGTAAATTTCTCCGTCATGTGAAAAGTAAGGTAAATTATGAACATAACGAAAGTTGTTTATAATGAAGAGACGTTTCACGTACGGTCCACAGAGTTTACAGAATATCAACAGTATGAGAGAAAATGGAGTAAAACCGTTCTGGTTTTCCTATAAACACCCCGTCTGTTCAAAGATTTTAAAATGATGTGCATATCAAAACCTTTCTCGGGATGAGTATACTCTATATATGAAGTTCGGTTGAGATCTATACAGCCGTTTCGACGTCATGGTGGAACAGACAAACAAACAAACACGAAAAGTAAAAACCACCGATTCGGTCTTGAGTTGACCTAAAACGGATAAATATCTGAAAAATTGGCAAAACAAACGAAATTACAGACAGCAGACCCCCTGCAACTTTATTTATATAGAAGAAGATAGATAAATAGATAAATAAGTTTCGACAGACAGAACAAGCTAACAGTTAGAGCCTATAGATTGACTGAGGATTTTATCTGACAAAAGAAGGGAGATACTGGAAAATATGGAACATTTAGGCATAGTTCAATAACATTTGACATTGCCATCCTTTTACGAGGGCGAATCAAAAAGTAAGTTACACTTCCAAGTTATGGCCATTTATGAAACCACCTACACATAGGCAACACGGCTATGGCAACATACAATATAAATTCACTCTTGCACATAGTCCCTCCCCCTGTTGGTGGGGGCGCTAGAATAACACCCGCGGTACCCCTGTCTGTCGTAAGAGGCGACTAATAGGGGCCCCGAGGGCTGTGAACTTTGGAGTGTGGGTTGCGACCACGGGGCACTTAGCTGAGTCCTGGCATTGCTTCCACTTACTTGTGCCAGGCTCCTCACTTTCATCTAGCCTATCCGACATCCCTTGGTCAACTCTTGTTCTTTTCTGACCCCGACGGTATTACGTATGGAGGCCTAGGGAGTCTTTCATTTTCAAGCCCTTCGTGGCACTTGTCTTCCTTTAGCCGTTACCATTTTTCGAAGTGTCGGATCCCTTCCATTTTTCCTCTCTGATTAGTGTTATATAGAGGATGGTTGCCTAGTTGTACTTCCTTTTAAAACAGTAATTGGTTTGAACCCCACTGTCGGGAGCCCTGAAGATGGTTTTCCGTGGTTTCCCATTTTCACACCAGGCAAATGCTGGGGCTGTACCTTAATTAAGGCCACGGCCGATTCCTTCCCGTTCCTAGCCCATTCCTATTCCATCGTCTCCATAAGACATATCTGTGTCGGTGCGACGTAAAACAAAATTGAAAAAAAAAACAGTAGTCACCACCACCACATAATCCCCAAGAGATTGTAAACATTTCCTGGAACGATCAACCAACTTTTCGATTCCGGGTGCGTAGAAATCACCTCCGGCGCTATGTAACAGCTGCTTTCACCTCCTCATCGTATCCGGATCTTCGCCCACTGAGATTCTTTCTCAGCTTACCGAACACATTAACATCGCATGCGCTATGTCTGGACTATATGCAAGATGTTGCCGTATCTCCCACTTGAATCGTTGCAGCAGTTCGGACGTGTGGTGGGTCGTGTGAGGTGTTGCGTTATCGTTCAAAATAATCACACTGGCGCTCAATTTCCCCGCCGCTTTTCTGTAATTACATTACGCAACCGTTCCAACGTTTCACAATAAGAAGCCGGCATAAATCCACGTGCACCACACCGTCGATGTCAAGGAATAGGCTACTGTCACCATTACCTTTGGACCTTGGCCTTCTTTCGTGGTGATGATGTGTGTGCAACCACTCCTTCCATGTTCTCTTTATTTCGGAGCTAAAGTGGTTGACCCACGTTTCATCCCCTGTGATGATTCTCCTCGGAAACTCGTTGCCCTCTGCAGAATAGCGTCGCAAAAATGCCAGTGACGATTGGAAACGTTGCCCCTTGTGAACATATGTGAGCAGACTTGGCACCCATCTTTGACACAATTTACGAAATCCAAGGTGCTGGTGAACAGTGGAGTACACACTGCCATACAGAATGTTCAGCATGCTGGCATTTTCCTGCTGTGTTATGCGCCGGTTCTCTCTAAAGATGGGGCCGATGACCTTCGATGTTAGGCCCCTTTAAACAACAAGCATCATCATCATCTCTCTAAAGATCCCATCCACACGGTCAACATTTTCAACGGTACTGGAAGAGCCCAGCCCGCTCTGTACACAAAACACAACGAGATACCATGCCAAGCTTTCTATCGCACGTGTCAGCAGTTACTGTAGCTTGCTCCGCACTGGACACGGTCACGACACACAAAGTCCTCTCGCGGCGAGCTGAGTGTAACTTACTTTTTTATTCGCCTTCATATATACCGGTATATATTTCTAACACTCCTAATGAACAAATTATAGTGGTTAGCATAATACAAACCTCCATAAATCGCGGTAAAATAATGCTTTGACGATGCAAGCGGTTTAACGCAGCGCGAATTCGCTGTCTGTCAGAATGCTGACTAAGATGCACGCCACTTACAGTATCATATTTCGTGGATTCCTTCCCCTACCCTTGATGCTCACCTGCTGTTCGTTGTAGCAAATGACTAGTTTGAAAGAACATCGAAACTGGTGTAGAGAACTGGCACTCACATTCGCCCGGAGTCGGAATAATCAGCCAACCAGAGGAACATGCCTGTTCTCGAACACCTAGACCAATCAGGACACTTGGAGTCGCTCTTGGACCAATCCAGGTAAGTACAAGCGATACGAAACACTGTTATTTCGGAACAGGATGTTGTTAGACCAATCTCGCTGGAGTGCAAGCGATAAGGAACACTGTTCTTTCGGAACAGGTTGTTGCTAGACCAATCCCGCTAGAGTGCAGTCGATACGGAACACTGTTCTTTGGGAACAGGTTGTTGTTAGACCAATCCCGCTAGAGTGCAGTCGATACGGAACACTGTTCTTTCGGAACAGAATGTTGTTAGACCAATCTCGCTGGAGTCCAAGCGATACGGAACACTGTTCTTTCGGAACAGGATGTTGTTAGACCAATCTCGCTGGAGTGCAAGCGATACGGAACACTGTTCTTTGGTAACAGGTTGTTGCTAGACCAATCCCGCTAGAGTGCAGTCGATACGGAACACTGTTCTTTGGGAACAGGTTGTTGCTAGACCAATCCCGCTAGAGTGCAGTCGATACGGAACACTGTTCTTTCGGAACAGGATGTTGTTAGACCAATCCCGCTGGAGTCCAAGCGATACGGAACACTGTTCTTTGGGAACAGGTTGTTGCTAGACCAATCCCGCAAGAGTGCAGTCGATACGGAACACTGTTCTTTCGGAACAGGATGTTCCGGCGTACTATCAATTTAAAGATCAGTTCCGAGTCGAGAACAGTTGTAAAGAAACTGTTGTGTTGTATTTTGCCCATCTATATTCATGAGTAAGATAGTAAAACTTTGTTGTAATTATATCTTTACATAACAGAATAAAAAAGTGGTATTTTTCTTATAAAGACTCACTTTAATCTTCTTTCTGTCTGTCTTTATCCGTTTATCCTCCAGGGTTGGCTTCCTCCCTCGGACTGAGCTAGAGATCCCAACTCTACCGTCTCAAGGGTAGTGTCCTGGAGCGTGAGACATTGGGTCGAGGGATACAACGGGGGAAGAGGATCAGTACCTCGCCCAGGCGGCCTCATCTGCTATGCTGAACAGGACGCTTGTGGGAGATGAGAAGATTGGAAGGGATGGACAAGGAAGAGGGAAGGAAGCTGCAATAGCCTTAAGTTAGGCATTACGTTTGAGCAATCTAGAAAATCTCTCCGTAGAAAACGAACATACATTCAGTCCAAATGTTTGTGTTTACAAACTTATCTATCACTGGAGTATCACGCTGCAAGTTAATGAGTTCTACCTGCAGTTCACTTGCACAGCCACTGAGAAGGGTGTAGCGAACGCCTGCAAGTCATTTTATAATGCCTGAATTTCGTGGAAATTATTCTCAATTTCGTCACGTGTAGTGAGAATAACATATTACGTCACGCACTTCCCCTCCATGCTCGCCCACAGGCTCTCGTGCCTCAACAGCGCGGATCAAACTGGCTCCGAACTTGTTTCGCTCTGAGTCGGCGCTAGCTAGTCGAATGTGTGTCTGAATCCTTGGTTAAATGGTCAGCGTTGAGACTAGAGGGTCTGGGATTCGATTGCCGGCTGAGTCGCAGATGTTAATCGCGTTTGATTAATTCTTCTGGCTCGGTGATGTCCCAACACACTCCTACTCACATTCAGACAACACATCAACCACCACAGAAACACACAATAGTGATTACATCCGTCGACATAGGACTGGCCTCAGGAAGGGCATCCAGTTCTAAAACAGGGCCAAATCATATGTGCGACACAGTTCCCACCTGCAAAAGCACAGGTATGGGAAAAACGGTAGAAGGAGGAAAGTATCGTCTAATGGGTGTCTGTACTTCACTGTGCATGTTCAAGGCATCATTGTAAGTTTTGATACCGATGATCCAAGGACAAGGGAATCCGTCGCAAAGGAGTGCGTGCAACCAGTCCTCAGGCAATGCCACCCACAACTCTTACACTGTTTCTCCGCTGTGTCTAGGGTTGCTAGCAGTTCGGAAAATTTCCGTATACGCAGATGCCCCAGGAGAAATGATCGATGTTCAGGATTATGACAGGAAAGATCATCTAAACCAGATAACTTCATGAGGACATGTGCCTTATTCCGAATGGTTTCTAGGATGGAACACGTTAAACACATTTGTTTTTGGCTAGTGGCGCGTACGTATGTGTCTTCTCCAACCATACTTATTCAAATAAATCACATCTCCTCTCACTCCTGTCTTATCTGCCACAAAACTGGAGACAAAAAAGGTAGATTACTTTATTGTGATAGTTGGTAACCCTACTTGTGCCTACCTACTCATAGAATTGTTCCTAATCCACTCCCCGATCTGCCACGTGTCCGGTTCCCTTTGGTTCACTCTTTCCACACTCGCATCATTATTGAAAAAAAGATCCAAAGTAAAGCAGCACGATCTGTTCTGGGTGATTTTCGACAAAAGAGTAGTGTTACGAAAATGTCGACAACTTTGGGCTGGGAAGACTTGAGAGTAAGGAGACGCCATTCATCGTGAGGTCAACTGAATAGAGGGGGTACGATTCCCACCTTAGCCATCCTCGAAATATTTTTCCGTGGTTTCCCCACTTCTTCCGGAATGTTACCTAAGTTTAGGAAAAGTCCGCTTCCTTCTCTCTTAATTGTCCACCCCTTCCAATCTTCCACATACCCCCCCCCCCACAAGGCATAGCAGGTGAGGCCGTCTAGGTGAAGTATTGGTCCCCCACCCCACTTGTATCCCGGAACTATACTCTCACGCTCCAGGACACTGCCCTTCAGGCGGTAGAGGTGCGATTCCTCGCTGAGTCTGAGGGAAGGACCAATTCTGGTGGGTAAACAGATAAGAAGGAAGGAAAGAAAGAAAGATCGAATATAAGAGGATATATCGGGGCAAATATTCATTTAGGCCAATAGGACGAGGAGTAGGGGATTGTAATAATTCAGGAAGAGAAATGTTCGATAAATTTGCAAGTTCCTTCAATATATCTAAGAAAAGGCCAGATAAACAATTGGTAGAGTATCTGCCACCTGGTTGCCGTTCCTAAATGCAATTGATTGATTGATTGATTGATTGATTGATTGATTGATTGATTGATTGATTGATTGATTGATTGATTGATTGATTGATTGATTGATTGATTGTAGCATTGCGTCCCATAGGTCTTACGAATGTCCACCTTTACGCCTGTCATTCGTCCCCTTTCACACTCTGTTGTTGGTTTATAGTGTAAACGCTTGTCACGACGAGACATGGCGACTCTTTAGGTTTACAGCGCGCTATCATCGCTATTCTCACGTCAAACATTGCAATCCAGAGGGACCAGGAGTTCCAAAGCACTCTGCAAACCTAATCAGTCGCTTGTTATAGTGCGATGTGGATTTTCTGTATGTTTCCATGCGATTAAGCATTCTTTCATTGAGTTGCAATTTTCACAAATTTCAGGGATTTTTTATGGTGTTCGAACTCACAATTTTCCGAGTGAATTTAAGTGCAGTGGAGGGACTTGAAAGCAGATTTAGTGAGACTTATGGCTGTTTTTAATGTGAATAATTACTTTAGATTTTAATGAACCAAGGAAGTGCTATCCTGATGGATTTCAGACTAGGCACAATTCTAATATTTACACATTTCCTAAGTGTTACTTTTAATTTATGTTCATAAATTGAAGAACTATTTAAAGTTGACAATAAAGGAATTTACTTACCCGTACCCACGACTTCATCGACCATTGTATGAGAGCTATGGAAAAGAAAGGAAAAGAAGTATTAATCCAAAATGAATGAATAAAGTGAATTGATTGTACAAGATTCTGAGGGAATCAAGTTTTTATTAGGTCTCTTCTTTCTTTCTTAATCCGTTTACTCTCGAGGGTTGTTTTCTTCCCTCGGACTCGCCTCAAGGGCAGTCTCCTCGAGAGTGACGCAATGGGTTGGGAGATACAATTGGGGAGGAGGACCAGTATCTCACCAAGTGTCCTCACCTGCCATGCTGAACAGGCGCCTTGTGGAAGATTGGAAGGGATAGACAAGGAAGAGGGAAGGGAGCAGCTCTGGCCTTAAATTACGTACCATCCCGAAATTCGCCTGGAGAAGAAGTGGGAAACCACGGAAAACCACTTCGAGGATGGTTGAGGAGGGGATGGAATCCCACTCTACTAAATTGACCTCCCGAGGCCGACTGGACCCCGTTCCAGCTCTCGTAGCATTTTTGAAATTTCGCGGCAGAGCTGGTAATCGAACACGGGCCTCTGCGGGTGGCATCTAATCACACTTATCACTACACTACAGAAGTGGACATTATTATTATTATTATTATTATTATTATTATTATTATTATTATTATTATTATTATTATTATTATTATATGCCTTTGCTGGTGAGATGTAGTGTTTACAGTGCACTATGTCTTCTGATGTGGGCTAGAGCAATTTTGTTACTTTCATTGATCTGTCTCTGTCTTATCCTTGGCTTTGACAATATGAAAGTGACTGAGGTATGAGCGATGCTAGGAATGCAATTCCTTATGCAGCCCCTATGAATGGTGTGCAAATGTTGTTCATAGGGTCGGTGGGTGCATGCATTTCAGTGGGCTTGGCAGGTTGTAATAGCTACTTCTGGCCTAGTGAGGAAAGCAACGGGAAACTACCTCACTCCTCATTTCCCTAGTACGCCTCTTCAGAAGAGGTCAGCTCCCGGACGAAACTATCTGTACATCAATCTGTTTTCAGGCCAACTTTTCCTTATTTCAGTGAAAGCTGGGTGGACTCTGGATATATTATTCATAAGTTAGAAGTAATAACAGAGATGGAAGTACCGACAATGATCGCTAGTACAAACAGGTGGGAACAATGGCAGAAGGGTAATCGGAATGAGGAGATAAAGGCCAAGTTAGGAATGAACTCGATGGATGAATCTGTACGCGTAAACCGGCTTCGCTGGCGGGGTCATCTGAGGCGAATGGAGAAGAATAGGTAAGAGAAGAATAGGAAGACCACGACAACGATGGTTAGACTCAGTTTATAACAAATTTAAAGTTAAAAGATATAGAACTTATAAAGGTTACAGAACTAGTTACAAATAGGGGTTTGTGGCGGTGGTTAATATATTTACATAGGTTTGCAGACTGAACGCTGAAAGGCTTAACAGTCTATAATTAAGATGTACACTGAGTGGCCAAAGTCACGGGAAGGGGTGTCCCGTTAGGCAATGTACCGTGCATATCCCCTGAGCGTTGCGGCGTAGTTGAGCAGCCTGTCACAGACACCAGTGTCGTGAAGATGGCAACACGTCGTGAGTTAACTGACTTTGAACGTGGGATGATCATCGGCGAAGGCGCATGGGTCATAGCATTGCGGAGATTACACGCGAATTCGGGTTTCCGAGGTCAACGGTGTCGGGGGTTGATCTGCAGTATCCCAGACAGAATGTTTCACCCGCGTAAACCGCCGCACGGGGAGACCACAGGTGTTTAACGAACGGACATCACGTCACCTCCGCGGAACCATACTGGGTGCTCGGCGGGGTACTGTGAGTCAGATCACCACCCAGCTGAATATTTGGTATCAGGCACCCACTTCTACAGGACTTTAAGGAGGTAACTGCACCGCATAGGCTTCACCAGCCGACGATCATCTCGTGTCTCTTAGCTGACACCTCGACACAGAGTTCAACGACGTGCATGGGCAATGGACCATGGAACAGTTGCGGCGTGTGGTATGGTGCGATGAAACTCGGTTACTCCTATAAATACAGTTGTAAATTGAATTGTTAATCACTTAAGGTTTAATGTTAACCCTATCGAGCTGATGGGCGCGTGAGAGTGTGGTGTATGCCCCATGAAACTATGGATCCTGCGTGTCGTCAAAGTTGTGTCCAGGCGGCAGGTGGCTCAATTCTGGTCTGGGCGGCGTTCTCATGGTCACAATTAGGCTGCAAGGAACGCTGACAGGTGCACATTATGTGGATATTCTTTAAGACCACCTGCATCCCTTTCTGACCTTAGAGTATCCTGATGGAGATGCCATGTTTCAACAGGACAATGCGCCTTGTCATCGCTCTGTGGTGGTACGCAGGTGCTTGGAGGAGCACTCCAGTGAAGTTACGACCATGATTGGCCCTTCAGATCCCCCGATCTTAATCTAACCAAGCATTTTTAGGTTGCTATCAATGCTGGTGTGCGCTCCATGAACCTCGCACCAACTGTGGGTAGCAGTGCAAGGTGCGTGAGTTTAGATCCCTCCACAACTACTCTAACACCTTGTAGAGTCGATGTCTCGCCATATTGCTGCCGGAGGAGCATCTCATTATTAGCACCACATTCAGTGTCTTCCCATGACTTTTGGCCACACAGTGTATGTATTTTATTATATATATATATATAATTCGCTGGGGCCATCAAGGACCACGTTAAGTCTTGTTGCATTTGACACTGAACTTGGCCTTCTTTAGAGCCCAAATTTCCCTCATTCTTTGTGAGTGGGCCTGCTTACGCACCTCTGTCCAAGGGGCACCGTGTCTTCTCTTCGGTTGCTTGTCTCGGTTTAGCCCGTTCGTCAATATTTTCTTGCGGAAGATATCTCTGTTAAAGGCGTCTTCAGCTGAGATATGTAGCATTTGCAGGTCTTCTTTGGTATTTCTAAACCAGGGAATTGTGGTTTTGGGGTTTGAATCAAAAAAGTGAAAGATTTCTTTAGTTAACTTTCTTCTGTCCATTCTTTTCAGATGACCGTAAAATCGCGCCCGTCTTTTTCTGATTGTGTCGGTAATTTTCTCTATTTTGCTGTAGACTTCCTTGTTGGATCTCTTTTGATGGATTCCATTCCTGTACTTTGATCCCAAGATTCCTCTCACAATTTTGCGTTCTCTTTTCTCCAGTTCTTCAAGGAGTCCTTTGTTGGCATTTAGAGACAGGGTTTCGGCTGCATATAGAACTACTGGCTTCAGAACCGTTTCATAGTGACGTATCTTGGTGTTTTGGGAAAGGCATTTTTTGTTGTAGATTGTGCGGGATGTTTGGTAGGCTATTTCCAGTTTGCGTACTCGCTCCTCAAGTGCTTCTTTGTCCAGTCCATTTTTCATGATGATCTCACCCAGGTATTTGAATTTGTCTACTCGGGTGATGTCCCCGTATTTTGTATGGAGTTTGTATGCTCAAAGCATAGAGATGGTGGTTTATAGCCAGTGAGTTTGCGTTTGAAGGCTCTGTAGTACTCTCTGCTTTCATTCTTCCTAAAGTTTTGTTCTACCTTTTCAATGAGAGATTTTTCGTATTTTCGTTTCTAAGTTCTGAACACCCTAGCTGCTTGGGCACGTTGGGTTTTGTAGGTTTCCCAATCATTTTCTAATTTCGTAGAGTTGTACTGTTTCCACGCATTGAGTCTTTCTCGGAGGACTGATTCGCAAGTACTATTCCACCAGGCATGCTTTTTGCTTCTCTTGATTTCTGCAAAGTCTTTGGCGGCCTCAACAAGGAGACTTTTGGCGTTGTTAAAGTCACAGTCGTTTGGTCTAGCCTTCTCCTGGAACTCCTCGACCCTTTGCCGAAGTTTATCATTGTCGAAGCGTGTGATCTGTTTGGTTGTCTTTCTTGTGTTTGCGGGAATTGGTTTGAATTTGATAAGAGACATATAATGATCTGAGGCCACATTGATGCCTTTCTTTACCTTGACATTCATAATCTCAGGGCTGTTTCTCCTGGAGATTGCAACATGATCAATTTGGAACTCTCCGAGAGCTTGGACGGGAGAACGCCAAATCATTTGCTTTCTGGGTAGATGGCGAAAGTGGGTCGACATGACCTGCAGGTTGTGATTTTCGCAAATGGACACCAGTCTTTGGGATTGGTTCTTTTGTGAGCAGGGTAATTTCCTATAACTTTCCTGTACTTCTGTTCACGACCTAGTTGGGCATTGAAGTCACCAAAAGAAGCTTGACATGGTGTTTGGGGATTTTGTTTAATTTTTCATCCAGTAGGTCCCTGAAATTATCAACTTCGTCTGGATCAGACTTGTTCTTATCGTTTGTAGGAGCATGTTCGTTAACTAGGGCGTAGGTTTTGTTCGCGCATTTAATTGTGAGTATAGACAATCTTGTCATTCACAGGTTCGAAATTTGCAACCGATTTAAGGATCTTGGTTCTAACAGCAAACGCGGTTCCATGCATCACAGCTCCATTGAGGATTCCTCCTTGCGCTTTGCTCTTGAAAAATCGGTAGCCTTCGGATTCAAAAATCTCTTCATCTGGGTACCTTGTTTCCTGCAGGGCCATTATGGATATCTGATTTTCGTGAAGAGCTTTGGTGAGGGTTTTCAGCTTGCCAGTTTGTGTAAGTGAATTTATGTTGAAAGTTGCTAGAAAGGTTTTAGATTTTGGCCTGAGTTTTTGACTCTTCGGGGTACACCGAGACGCTCCGACTCGTCTCTTGCATGATGTCGAGTCTCCCCCAGAATCACGACGAGGGATTTATCCGAAGATTTACCCCCTGGGGTATGTTTCTTGAAATGTTGTGCCATCATGCTTTTTGACTTGACTTTGCTTTGGACGGGTACCCATCCTTTTACAACTAGGGTTGTTAGCCCTAGAGGTTGCCTCAAGATGTTTTCTGGCTTCTGGTCATTTACCAGTCTTCGCCGTAACCCTGGCAAGGGACCAGTTTTTTTTCACGGTGGTATTTTATTTCCCTACTACCCTCTGACTCTGCTGGCGGCAGAGCCAGCGAGCTTCCCCAATTCCAATGGGACGCGCCCGATGGAGGTAACCGGTAAATCCCCACACGGGTGTATTTTATTATTATTATTATTATTATTATTATTATTATTATTATTATTATTATTATTATTATTATTAATTTTATTATTCAATAACAACAAAAGTAAATAGCCAAGGTACTCACCTTCCTGTTCTTCTCTTAACCTCTTCTGCAGGTCCCGATACAAAATTTGACCATAGAGGGGGTCACGCGCGACAAATTCATACTCCGTCATATACAACAGTGAGGCTCCTTTCACGTTGAAGTTATACAGTTTAGATTCTACGATGTCCTTATGTTCTTTCTCCTCTATTACGTAGAGAAACCAGGCCATAACGTCTTCGCTCGACCATTCCTTAACTCTCTTGTGTTTCCAGGCTATTTTCCAGCTGAGAGTCAAAGCTGGAACAGGAAAGAGTGCAAAAATATACAACAAACCCAGCTCTGAACAGAATATCAAGGTCGATGTGGGAGTAAAGGCAAGGTCCTCAACTACAATACTGATCTAACATTTAAGAACATATTCTAACCTACCGTACAAACTCAGTGATTGTTTTTCTTAACACCTATGTCTAATTTTATATGTACGCCTGAAAAAAATGGAGTATTGTGGATTTGCATTTTACGTGACAGCGTGTGCATACTTGGATACAAAACATGACGACCTTGCCTTACACCTCTGGGATCATAAGGGTACTGAATTCATTTTCGTCGACAACAATGCTTCATGAGAGAGGCGGGTATAAACCATATTAATTGTCCATCTAATTCACCGGTTATGAAATGCATTGAAAATGCATGGGACAGGCTGAGTTCGACTGTTTCTGACCGTCTATAACCTCACCAGACACACTCACACCTTATTAGATTTCCACAGATGGAATAGGATCTTCTTCCTCACGATGACATCCATGTAGTAATCGCAAGCATGCCACACCGTGTCAGAGACCTGTACAATCCTAGAGAAGGCCAAACGTGGTTTTAAGGCAGAGTGGAAAAGGAGCAATCTTCACACAAGAAAAGAAAACCATAGGTCGTAGCCTGTCCACTATTACTGTTTACTTGCGTTAGATATTGGAAGAACATTTGGGATTGTAAAAGTTTACATTTTCTGGTTGTGAGCAGTCGCAGCTGCACTTTAAGGCCACAGGGTCACGTGCCTCCCACTCCGTCTTATAAGATATGAGCCTCCTTGCTTTTCAGCTAGAAGTTAAATCTATATATATAAAATAAGAGTTTTGTCTGTACATTGCTCAGAATTTGAAAAGAATGGTATTTCGGTATCGGTCATGTCCACAGTAACAAGAAAATGCATTCTTTACTTTTCCGTAATTTCTGTCTGTCTGTCTGTCTGTCTGTCTGTCTGTCTGTCTGTCTGTCTGTCTGTCTGTCTGTCTGTCTGTCTGTCTGTCTGTCTGTCTGTCTGTCTGTCTGTCTGTCTGTATGTATGTACACGCATCACGAGAAAACGGCTGAAGAGAATTTAATGAAAATCGGAATGTAAAGTCGGGTGATGAACCGCTACAATCTAGGCTATAAATTATTTTAATCACGCAGAGTGAAATGGTAGTTTAGGGGAAGGCCTGAAATTTAATTCTCAAATATTTATGTTATTAGTGGTCGTGTCTTAATGAAAATCGCTAGACAAAGATGGGAAATAAGTCGCTACAATATAGGCTATACACGCTGAGAAAAATGGTAGTTTAGAGGAAGGCCTAAAATTTAATTGTCAAATATTCATTTTATTAGTGGTTGTATCTTCACGAAAATTGGTATGCAAAGTCGGAGGATAGGTCGCTATAATCTAGGCTATCAATAATGTTATTTATAGTGAATGAAATGGTAGTTTAGGGGAAGGCCTGAAATGTAATCTATATACAGCGTGAAGCGTAATTCGCGCACTCGGGCGTCGCAGCGCGACTCCTCACATGCCACCCTGTATATAAAATAAGAGTTTTGTCTGTACATTGCTCAGAATTTGAAAAGAATGGTATTTCTGTATCGGTCATGTCCACAGTAACAAGAAAATGCATTTTTTTTTACTTTTCCGTAATTTCTGTCTCTCTGTCTGTCTGTCTGTCTGTCTGTCTGTCTGTCTGTCTGTCTGTCTGTCTGTCTGTCTGTCTGTCTGTCTGTCTGTCTGTCGGTCTGTCTGTACACGCATCAATAGAAAAGGGCTGAAGATAATTTAATGAAAATCGGTATGTAATGTCGGGTGATGAACCACTGCAATCTAGGCTACAAATTATTTGATTCACGTTGAGTGAAATGGTAGTTTAGGGGAAGGCCTGAAATGTAATTCTCAATAAATAAGTTATTTATGTTATTAGTGCCAACGGCCGTAGCCGTGTTGAAACACCGGATCCCATGAGATCTCCGAATTTAAGCAGCATTGGGCGTGGTCAGGAGTTGGATGGGTTGCCACGCGCTGTTGGTTGGGGGGTAGGGGAATGGAGGAGCGGAAAGGAACTGGCCACACTATCGCACGTAAACTCCGGCTCAGGGACACGTCTGCGGAGGTTCGGACCTGCCTTCGGGCAGAATAACCCTTACCTACCTATGTTATTATTGGTCGTATCGATAAATACTACATAACTAACATAACTTTAGTTATGTCGTAAGTTAGTAGTAATTATGTAAGAAGTTATTAAATTTCCGATCACTTATGTCTTATACATTGTTAGCGTACCTCATATAATCAGGGATATTTATGAATTTGGATTTTTGTTACTAGGTCCATATCAGCGCCGAGTCACGAGAAAATGGGTAAACAGAATTTAGTGAAAATCGGTATGTAAAGTCTGAGAATAAGGAACTACAGTCTATGATATCAATAATTTTGTAAGACACCCTAATATCACAGAGTCGAAAGAAAACTAATGTGAAGGCCTGCAATATAGAAAGCTCATAAACTTTATCAACAATAACATTACATTGACCATTGTTTGTTGTGATGTGCTTTTTGTCTTCTGTTTACTCTCATCCCCGATAGATAGGATTACTGCAGCGTACCGAGGTTTTTTAAAATTTGCTTGACGTCGCACCGACACAGGTAGGTCTTTCGGCGACGATGGGGTAGGAAATGAATAGTGGTGTGAAGGAAGCGGCCTTGGCTTTAAGGTACAGCCTGGTGTGACTGGTGTGAAAATGGGAAACCACGGAATACCATCTTCAGGGTTGCCGGCAGTGGGGTTGGAACCCACTATCTCCCGGATGCAAGCTGACAGCTGCGCGCCCCTAACCACACGGGCAACTCGCCTAGTCGTATCGACTGTAACAGCCTGCCTGTATATTGGCGGGAAGTAACTGGGGAGTAAGATAACTTTCTTCTTTAGCATGCCATTCCTCTGGTTCATACATTTTCTGATATATCTGGTACGTAACACACTGATTCATCATAGTATTCGAGCTATTCAATCCCTACACTGAGGCACTGATTGGAATGAGTAGTGTGCATATTTAACGGAATAATGACAGAGGAGTGTTCATGGCAGTCTGCGACCTGGTTATTCCAGCTCTGGAACTTTGGACTCTCAGATCGGCACCGTAGTACTGTTCGTTGAAAGTGAGAAAGTGTGCGGTTTTTCATTTGATCGAGTATTTTATATGATAACATTGCTTTCAATCGCTACATATCTACTGACGTTTTTGTAATGACCTATGTTAAATTCAGTTAGGAAAACCACAAAGTCAGTTTTTCTGAGAATCCCGTAGCGAAGCACGGGTACATCAGCTAGTTATGAAATAAAATAAATCAAGGTATTTACGTCATCATGGTATAAATACAGCCAATTGCATGTATCATATGCTTCTATTCTGATAGTCCTAGTGCTAAATACAGCACCCGGGTATAACCCCTCCCTGGCTTGGGGACATTGTGTAAGGAAACCTTTCTGCTACTTTGTCGCTGGACGTGTGGACGGGGGAGAACGCTACAAACATTACAGGAGCTTCGGTCACAAGCTCGATGTGTCCGCAGCTCACTACTAGCACTGACCAAAGAAGAAGACTGGAACAACCTGGTCTGAAGACAGAAAGAAATTCCACAGTTATGTATGTATGTATGTATGTATGTATGTATGTATGTATGTATGTATGTATGTATGTATGTATGTATGTATGTATGTATGTATGTATGTATGTATGTATGTATGTATGTATGTATGTATGTATGTATGTATGTATGTATGTATGTATGTTTAGTCATAGGCCCGAAGGTTGGTTAGATGCTCAACAGCTCCACCATCAGCTGTCACAGATGAACATTGCCCTGTTTGGGACAGCTGCTGGTGTATTTCCTGCCTGTTTCAAATCAGTTTTAATTTCGCCAGTCCATTTCATTGTGTCTGTTTTAGCTTTACTCCTGGTTTCATAGAATTCGACGAGTTGTTTGGTTAGTGTGTCTGGACGCATTCTTTTGATATGTCCACAGAATCTTAGCCTGCGTTTTCTAATGTCACTGTTTGATTCCCTGTCTGCTTATAAGTTGGCATTGTCCGTCGGTCAGTTTGGTCCTAGAATGTCTCTTATGATTTTTCGTTCCCTTTCCTCAGTGTTTTCAATGTCTGCTTTCCTGTTCAAAATTAGCGTCTCTGATCCATAAAGACATTTTGATTTAATGTCTGTATTGTAATGTCTCAGTATTGTGTGCTTTGAGATACATTTTTGTTTTATATATTTTGGTTTAATCCATGTGCAGTTTCAATCTTTTGGCATCTAATTTCCTTTTTTTTTTTTTTTGTTTGGAGTCATTTTCCTGACTTGTTTCATATACAACAGTGAGGCTCCTTTCACGTTGAAGTTATACAGTTTAGATTCTACGATGTCCTTATGTTCTTTCTCCTCTATTACGTAGAGAAACCAGGCCATAACGTCTTCGCTCGACCATTCCTTAACTCTCTTGTGTTTCCAGGCTATTTTCCAGCTGAGAGTCAAAGCTGGAACAGGAAACAGTGCAAAAATATACAACAAACCCAACTCTGAACAGAACATCGAGGTCGATGTAGGAGTAAAGCCAAGGTCCTCAACTACAATACTGATCTAACATTTAAGAACATATTCTAACCTACCGTACAAACTCAGTGATTGTTTTTCTTAACACCTATGTCTAATTTTATATGTATACCTGAAAAAAATGGAGTATTGTGGATTTGCATTTCACGTGACAGCGTGTGCATACTTGGATACAAAACATGACGACCTTGCCTTACACCTCTGGGATCATAAGGGTACTGAATTCATTTTCGTCGACAACAATGCTTCATGAGAGAGGCGGGTATAAACCATATTAAATGCCAACCTAATTCACCGGTTATGAACCGCATTGAGCAGGCATAGGACAGATTGAGATCGGCTGTTTCTGACCGTCTATAACCTCACCAGACACACTCCCAACTTATTAGATTTCCACAGATGGAATAGGATCTTCTTCCTCAAGATAAAGTAAAGTAAACTCGTGGCCTCATCCCGAGGTGTTGCAACTCTTTTCAGGCACACCCCCATTGGAGGTGAGCTGCATGTACCATTTCAATCACATTCCAGCCCTCCTGCCATTCTTAAATTTCTGGCAGTACCGGGAATCGAACCCGAGCCCCCGAGGACGGCAGCTAATCACACTAACCGTTACGCTACAGAGGCGGACATCCATGTAGTAATCACAAGCATGCCACACCGTGTCAGAGACCTGTACAATCCCAGAGTAGGCCAAACGTGGTTTTAAGGCAGAGTGGAAAAGGAGCAATCTTCACACAAGGAAAGAAAACCATAGATCGTAGCCTGTCCATTATTACTGTTTACTTGCGTTACATATTGGAAGAAGAACATTTGGGATTGTAAAAGTTTACATTTCCTGGTTGTGAGCAGTGGCAGCTGCACTTTAAGGGCACAGGGTCACGTGCCTCCCACTCCGTCTTATAATATATGAGCCTCCCTGCTTTTCAGCTAGAAATTAAAATAATGAAATAAAATAAATCAAGGTATTTTCGTCATCATGGCATAAATACAGCCAATTGTATGTATCATATACTTCTATTCTGATAGTCCTAGTGCTAAATACAGCACCCGGGTATAACCTCTCCTTGGCTTGGGGACATTGTGTAAGGAAATCTTTCTGCTACTTTGTCGCTGGACATGCGGACGGGGGAGAACGCTGCAAACATTACAGGAACCTCGGTCACAAGCTCGATGTGTCCGCAGCTCACTGCTAGCACTGTGGAGGGCAGCGGATTGGGGGTTTCCACCCTGGAGTGTGGTCTGAAGGCTGCAAACTTGCTGTTATAATCAGTGTGGGTTAATAATTGCGAAAGCAAGTGCGAGTGCGGTGTGTAATATTTATAAATCCTACAACTTAATCGTTATGTTAAGTAAGGGTGCAAACAGTCCGAATGGTGTTGCTCTCTGTGCTCATCGTTTACTATACAACGCAACTGCAATTCAATCTTCTGTGTATTCATAACACTGTTGTAAAGTTAAACGATCCAGAGGAAGTTGATAATGATAATAATAACAATAATATCGGGCTGAGTATTTCAGATGGTACAGCGCTGGCCTTCTGAGCTCAAGTTGGCAGGTTCGAACCCGGTTCAGTCCGGTAACATTTGAAGATCCTCAAATACGTCAACCTCATGTCTGTAAATTTACTGATGCTTAAAATAACTCCTGCAGGTAAAAATCGGCACTTTGGCGTCTCCGAAAACAGTATGTGTTCAGTGACACCTCGTGAGGTATGAATTTATATATTTATTTATATATTTGGTTCTGCTTTGGTCTGTGAGAACTCCCACCCCCTTAATTCATACCTCACGAGCTGCCACTGGTTGTGAGACTCTGTGTTACAATACACAATATTCTGTGTTGCGTCCTTGATTTTCCCAACTTTTTTGCTGTGTACATTTCTCCCAATTTCAGTGACTTCGGATAGACATTGTAGGAGTTATGAATTTCTAAATATTATAAAATCACTCGAAAACATTGCGGCATTTCGTACTATAGGCCCTAAGTCATTGCAAGTATTTATTGGGTCATCCTGAAGTAAATTAGGGTGATAAAACTGACATTGTTTGATTAGTAACAATATGTTACTAGTTGACGGGATCTTCATTTGATTAACTATAATCATGACGACGTTGAAGATCTGTTCTATCAATTGTTTGCTGTTGTTACCCGCTGGAGCGATGGGGTTGTGCGAGCTATGAGATGCGACTGGAAGATGTGGAATATACTCTAAGTGGTATGTAAAAAGCAAGGGTGCGGTGGTTACAAATTAGGTGTGTTTACTGGTTTAGGAGCGCGGCGGAGTAGGAGTGCTGAAATACAGTCAGCACGTGGAACGGTTGGGAGAGAATTTTACCATGACATCGCCGAATTGGGAATTGTGTTGGTTGGAACACTACTTGAAATAGTGTCTGTGCTGACATCGTGGGGTGAAGGAACAGGTAATCGCACGTCATTTTACTGAAAGGGCTACGAAATTGCACTGTGCAGATGGGGAAAATCCTCATGACTTTGCCAACTGGAAGTTGAGTTGGAAACAGTGATTGAATGCTCCCGTTTCTCATAATGTTGAAGAGGAGAGTCATGAGAAATGTGCCATAATTTGTCGTATATAAGCCCACTTGTTTTCTGTACAGGGCAGGATATATCAGTGGAGAAATGTGAGTCCATGCAATAAATACATCACTGAACTGTGGAATCCGAAAACTGCGTTATGTCATGATGCCTCGTACAGCGAAGTGTGCATCTACATTGAACTAAATAATGATTATATCTTAGGCATCGGTGGCACTGTACGACTGGCAGAACGTATGACTGTACAGAGCACCTTGATCAGAGGATATACACATACTCTGGTAGATAACGACGTCGAAATGTAAATAAACAGACAAGAATAGATCTTGAGAGCATTTTTCTTCCTGAAGCGCAGTATATTTACTGCCGGAAAGTTATAAATAATTTCCTATATAAGTTCTTTTTCACTGAGTGTGGTGTCAACATTTTGTATTATCCCTTTACGATGCTTAATACTGTTGAGAATGTAAATATCTAATTGAAGATTACGGAATAATTGTGAGCCATCCAACTGGTTAGCTACAACACCAGAAGTGTCCGCATGTGACTTCAACCTATTGGATTTCTGTTTGTGATATTTTCTTTTTACTAACAACGTGTTTATTGTCGTCGATTGAATGTTTCCTACAAATCTATTTTTCCGTTCGATTATCACGTAAAATTGTCCACTGTCATTTCGCCTGTACCTATTATTCTTACTGCTATTCAAACGATTATTTGGTCGAGAGGAGCCTCCGTGGCTCAGGAGGCAGCACGTCAGTCTCTTACAGCTGGGTTCCGTGGTTCAAATCGCAGTCATTCCAGGTGAGATTTGTGCTGGGAAAAGCGGATGCGGGAGAGGTTTTTCTCCGGGTACTCCGGTTTTTGCTGTCATCGTTCATTCCAACAGCACTCACCAATATCATTTAATTTCACCTGTGAGTCATTAAGCATTGCCCTAGAAGAGTGCTACAGGCCTCGGCACCCGGCATAATTCTTATTCTCGCCGCAATATGGGGCTTCATTCATTCCATCACTGACCCCGTCAATGATTGGAAAACAGATTGTAGCTTTTCATATCTGGTCGAGAATTGAGCGGTTCACAATCAAAGTGGACAAAGTTCACCAGTGGTCAGTTTGGAGATTAATGCAGACTGGGACTAACCAGACTGCGATTTATTCATAGCAAACTACTACTTCACAGAAGTCTGCACTTCCTGTGCAACGTGAAGGTTACCAAGAATTCACTTGTCCCAGGGAATAACAAGGTAAGCCCAAAATGTAAATTTTCAGGCGAAACATTTTTTGTTTTCAAGCAATACGAAATCACCGATTCACCAAATGTTGTCAAACCATTCTGCGTTCTATGAAAGAGCTTTTTAAATAATGGGTTTGGTTGGATTTTGTTTAATTCAAACATGAAGCATCTGTTTTGGATCGTGAATGAAACTGACTTGTCCTGTGATGACCAGGCATTATGTGGATCAGTAAAAACCAAAGTGGTGTAAGGCATATTTGTGTACTGTTAGGTTGTAAAATTGAATAGTTATTTTTAACAGAGGTAGCTGTGTAAATTCAGTGCCATTAATTCATTTTCAAGATAATCCACGTCCACAATAACCACAGAAAATATTCTACACACAAGTCAAACTGACTCCTGTGGTTGAAGTCGCTGTTATTAATAATATTCAGAATATTAACAAGGTAACTCAACTTATCTGGTTCCTACCGGCGACTGTTTTATATTCTTGAATGATCTGGAAAAGTTTGGCTATTTTCTCAATATTTTGACGAATTGACTTATCTTGTTAGTGCCAAACACGAAAGTGGTATAGGTTGCTGCAAAAAATCTGAGTTTTCCCCGGGATGAGCGAATATTTCTCTGAAATAGAGAACGAAGTCCATCGATCTACAAACCATCATTAGAAGAAAGACTGCTGATGGTCAAGGCTTCAATTGGCTGCAAATAAGGTAGTTAAACGCGGTAAAAGTTTACCCTTTTCAAAATATTTATCAAGAAAACTCTGAACGAAGATATGTCTTCCTTGGAGGCAAATCTTGCGTAAAACAAGAATTCAGGACGATCATTATTATTCATTATCACCTGTCATTCAAGAGCCCTTATATGGAATTCAACGAAGGATCTCCGCAGCTAAGAAGAAGGACATAATGGACCTCTTGCCGTGTACACATCCAATTCGTTATCACTTCTTCAAAAATCCCCCAGTTGAAAGTACTCCAAGGTCAACTGATACTCTAAACAATGAAGATGATCAAAATGATGAATTTGTGTACACTGAGTTGAACTGTGTTGATATAGTTGAAAGAAATGTACAAAAATCTCAATGTGTATATTAAGTTACAAGCACAAATAATGGTTTGAGTGTGATGTCTATTACAAAGTAAACTGAAAATTTCAATACATTGCCTAAATTGTAATTTTTGTTTCATTCAGTAAATTAAAATTCACAACCAGAGTGAACCAAGTCGATTTTATGTTTTACAACCTGAAAATGTTCACCAAGGTTAACAAGTTGTCATTTCATATGTATGCCAAAATTTAACTTATAAAATACCCTAGCAATTAAGCATTTTATAAAATTAACTTAAATTTCTCGGAATTAAATTTGAGGCAAAAATTTTAGGACTCAATTTCTGTAATTCCAAACAGACGTAGGTCACTTTGGTTGTGAATCCTTCAATTGTTTATAATTTCTACAGGCTGAGATGGTTCATTATTGATTTTTTTTTGCCCTAGATGTAGAGTCTGAGGAAATCGAACAACTAATAGAATTCGTAATCTTATGATCGTTTTCTACAGAATTATTGTCACTGGTTCCTAGCCATTTAGGTTGTGATCGGCATTCATAAGAGAGACATGAACTCTCGTAAACGTATGGATTTGTTGTATGTTGTAAGGTTTATATTACTACCTGAAAAAAATTCGGAGTTAAGAAGTTCCCAGTTGTAACCATGTATTTGAGCTGCTGGATTAATAATAGTGATTGGCTGCTGTGGTTGCTGCTGGCGTTGAATCTGTTGATGTTGAAGAAGGTGGTGTATTTCCGAGTCCAGAAGTCCTGAGATGTAACCATGTCCTTTTGCTGTTGGACTAGAAAAAGCAAATTGCTGCTGCTGTTGTTGTTGTTGTTGTTGTTGTTGTTGTTGTTGTTGTTGTTGAATCTCTTGATGGTGACGATGCTGGTATGTTTGATAGTTAAATATATTGCCTGTTGATAGAGCACTATCTTGTTGGTATGCTTTTTAGTAACATGTTCGTAACGCGGCACTGATGGTCTGACCCGTATCTGGTGGGTCAGCCATGTTCTAAAACAGAGTACTTGATGACTGTTAATTAGAAACCAACATTTTTGAAGTCATTGTTCCTTACACAGAAAGAAATGGGCGTTGAAATGTGAGCTCCACGCGAGTAAATCTCTCCAAACTGTCGGGGAGCGAACTGTTGATATGAATGACGATGGCGTTGAGAGCGCCAGGGCAGAGAGTGGGACACGGACCTCCGAACTGACAGGATGATCCCATAGCAAGTGCACTACGGTGACACCAGCTGAAACCCACGGTGTGTTTGTGCTTGTCGCAAGTAGACATCGGAGTTTTAGGTAGTTCGTGCAACCCGTTCTTCCATAATGTAGCAATAGTATCATAAATTCTAGGAGTTCTATAGGCAGTACCCCTAATATCTATGCACATCTCATAGCATAACCGCTGTACAGTGTAGCGTACACTTGTTACACGCTTAAGTAAGTTTGGATGCTAGCCTATCAGTGCCTAAAAATGCGAACTCTGGTCATAATCCGCATGTGCCTTGAAAGCCCACTTAAATTCACTCGCGAACCGATCTGAATGGCTAACTTCAACAGCCAATAAAACGACAACGGAGCGATATAACGAACTAATTTCTTCAGAGTGTGTATCATTGTGACCAACCTCCTAACGCTCGTCAACCCGTTCTGACCACTCTGTGTACATACATACATACATGGGTTGAACAATCTAGAAGCACGTAGAGTCATATAGCATTGTTATTCTTCGTCTTGGCTTTCATGTTCTTATTTTCCCAACACCTTCTCATCCTTTCACAATAGACCGGTCGTGTTTCTTGTATCCATGCGTTCTTTAGTTTCATAATAATAATAAGAAGAAGAAGAAGGAGGAGAAGAAGAAGAACAAGAATGTTATTGGTTTTGCGTCGCACGAACTACTTTGGCGGTTTTCGGAGACGCCGAGGTGCTGGAATTTTGTATCGCCAGTGTTGTTTTACGTGCCAGTCAATCTACCGACACGAGGCTGACCTATTTGAGCACCTTCAAATGCCAGGATCGAACTTGCCCAGTTGGGGTCAGAAGGCCAGCGCCTCAACCGTCTGAATCACTCACCCTGTCTCTTTAGTTTTGGGTGTTAATGTTTTGTCTGTACGTAGTCCTGGTTGTTGTTAGTGGGTTAGCCTACTTTGATTTATCGTGTTCACTTGATAACGAAAAATAAAATTTCTTGGCCGAACGAGAGTCACCCATTCGTGCCAAATGTCCATTAGAATTTCATACATCTTTTGCGTACCACTGAACGTAATCACTCAGTTGATGTACAGCTTTCGCATTCAGATACACTCTTAGAACGTGTGTCCGAACAGTTTCCTCAGCATCTGGCTTTAGATTTTCTCGTTATCCTTGATTTTATTGGTTTGTTATGATGTCCCAATTGCGTAGAGTGCCACTGGGAGGAGAATAGTATGGAAATGTCGAAGTTTGGTAAAAAGTTACTTTTTGTTGTAGAAGTTATACCTAGTTTTTATTGTCAGTGCTCCTCATGATTTCACCAAAGCATTTAAACTCTTTAACTTGTGTGATGCTGACATGTTTTGTTCCAAGTGATGTCAGGTTTGATCTCTTGGAGTCCACAAATTGCGCTATTCTTTCATAAGATATATGGTGGCCAGTTTTGATGTAAATCTCGTGAAGCTTCTCGATGGTGTGTCTGTCTTTCTTAGGTATGCAGGTAATTACTGACAGGTCGTCAGCAAAGGAAAGACATCTCACGTTGATTCATTTAGCTTTGCTCCCATACTTATTCCAGGTACTCCGTGTTCCCTTGTTTTGATGACGTTTTCTGCGATTAGGTTGGGACTGTCAAAATTTGTTGTACGCATTAACGCGATTGTATAGTTGTCAACGCGATATCCTCCAGGTATATTAAACATAGTTTCACGGTCGTCTACGTTTTCATAAATCTACCAAATTTTCCATTGTGCTGTTCGACTCGTGGTGTTGGAGTATCATCTTACATTTCCAGATCGGTTCCACGCACGACACGTGTGGTCGGAAGCACGCCTGGTATTCACCGATCTTATGTTCTGCTTGTAAAAATGTATTAGTAGTAATAGTAAAGTGATGGCAAAAAGGTATATCAGGCAAGCAACTGAAAGTAAAAAACAACCTAAGGATATGAGCTCCGAATTTTAGGTATATAAGAGGATATATCCGTTGTTTATTCTTAAAATCTACAATCCTTTTCTTAATCAGCGTTACCCGGTCGATTCGATTAGTAGATTGCCTTTTTCTACCAAATGAGCGCTAATGTGAGTCAATGCAGAGTTTCACTTAGGCCCTTATAAGAACATTCCATGTGGTCAATTAAAAAATGAATACGCCTGATGGTATTGAACCGAAGAACACATTACAGAAAGAATCATGTAAATAAGTTAATTTGGATAGGATTTGAATCAAAAAGAAGACAAGCAAAGAAACAAGCGATTTTAGGAACAGCATTTAGGCCGGAAGTGATTATCAAAATTTGTTTTTTGTTTAGTTTGATAGGGCTATTCAAGACTCACAATTGAAACCTTTCCGGGTCCTTCATCCCTTCAACTTTCGGCACAATTGAGGAAATTGCTTAATTTTACGTTTTCCATAGTTTGCTAAGAAATATTTTCAACATTAAACGCTCTATAACATGCAACATGCAATTGCCAAGATTTATCTCCGAAGTAAAGCGATGAAACGCGGGTGCCTTATCATACAATCGCTTATTTCATTTCTATCGTGGATAGAATAAAGACGACTTCATGGGCTGATATGGACTAACTAGCTTGCTGAGCAATCAGCGAATAGTAAGCGCGATATCATAAGGATATAACAAATGACCTTTTGTGATAACATTAAAATTAAAATAGGACAAGTTAAGATACACTTTGAACATAGCTTGCAGCCAACTTATGAAACAAGATGTTTATATAATATATAATACAGAAACTGCAATAGAAAAAATAAATCAATGCATAAGTAAACAAACAAATAAATAAGCAATAATAATGGCATTGTTATCCTGTCCAAGTACAGACAGGAAGCAATGCAGTTTGTAAATAGCAGGAAAAACAGGACTCCAAACTTTTTATGAAAATACAAAGTATATGGAAGGCACTAGACCAGCTTTCAACAGTCAACCATTAATCAGCAAGTATGGAAATATCGCTCGAGTAGACAAATTTAAGTATCTACGTAAAATTATTGAACCAGCAGGATTAAATCAACAAGCTAATACAGAAAGAGTTGGAAACTTCAAAGAGCATACAAATTACTTAGAACAGATACAATAAAACAACTGTAAAAGAACTATATCAAAAACGCAAAATTATGACATTATAACACAGTAATAGCACTTTATGCATCTGAAACTATTATAACTGGTGGCAATCTCAAATAAAGGGGATTAGAAAACAAGAAAGAAAAATACTCAGGAAAATCTTAGGACCAAAATGCGAAAATATAATTTTAATGAAAAGGAAATCACATGAAATCTATCAAGTTACAGATACAATCAGGAAACGGCGATAACAATGTTATTGTCACATACATAGAATGGACAATAACAGACTCACAAAGAACATTTTAAACTTAGGCTTTTCAATAAAAAATCACATTAACTGGCTAAAAGAAATCATTGTTGAAGACCTGAGTGAAATTGGCAATAATGAAGAAACCATTCAAGATAGAATAAATATCAGGACCTTAATTCACAAACACAAATATTCTGCAAAAGCCCACCCGACGAAATCCAGGTTGGATTGAACAATGTACTGTATATACTAAAAAGGAACACAGCGAAAGGATGAAGAGATATTGGGAAGAGAAGAATAACCACCAAGAAAAAGTGTTAATAAGTTGAATCGCACTCCTTAGTTGGGCATAAGGAATTGATAATAATAATAATAATAATAATAATAATAATAATAATAATAATAATAATAATAATAATAATAATAATAATAATAATAATAATAATAATAATAATAATTGTTACGGAGATATCCGTGGTAGTTAGAGGTGACAGAAGGTGCAGGCTGGAATAGGTCTCAACTACAAAATTAAAGTTAATTTAAAACTTTAACAAAGGTTATATTTTCTTTTCAAAATCAACAAATAACAGAATATAACAGGCACCAAGTAGCAGATCAACAATTAACAAATTACAGCTGATTACAAAATTTGGGCTTCGAGCCCCAAGTTTACTTTCTGAGTTCTCAGCTCGCAATCACAATTGCTAAAGGGCAGAAAACCCCTAAGTACAAGGAGCACTTGCTCCTAATTACAATGTTAAGGAAAGGAGCAGACCCGCTCTCAATTTGACAAGCCTCTCAAAGGCCACACCAACTTTCACTTCAGACTGCCATCAAGGCACACCAAGAAACAGGGGCATTAGATACCCAATCTACAGGGCCTTTACATGAGGAAAAAACGAACATCAGGTTAAGTTACTGGCCCATAATGCAAAATAGAATGGAGGCGATAACTTGCACTCCTACACAACGTTTTTGTCTAAAAACCTATGTGGCGCTAGGCCGATGATACAGGGGCTAATCCCAATCTATGGAGGTGACTAGTCGGCAAAATAAGTTTAAGACTAAGAAGGAAGAGAAAAACGATTACGAAAACATAGTCACCTCAAATTCAAAATGAAGGGGAGTTCGAGAGGGAGAAGCACTCTCTATCCCCGCTTTATAGTAAAAGAGATTAGAAGTTTTTACATACACAGAAATGAAATTTACATTTTAAAGGAATAGTTTACATATTAAAGGCTTCGAACCCTCCCCGAGAGTTAAACTGCTGAGCTAGCGAGAAATAAAGATGTTAACAGGCCATTATCTTGTTGAAGAACTTCTGCTTGAAGAAAGAGGCGCTTCCCGCCCCCTGCTACATATTCACACACTAAGAGAGATGTTACTGAAGTGGCACCGAGACAAGAAAATCAGCAGTTTATATACCCTCGTGCAACATTCGAGACCTTTCACGAATGAGCAGACACACCCTTTCGTTTTATTGGCTAACATCAAAAGTTACACACAACATGAACAAGAAACCTAGGATTGGAGGAAAATTAATTTAGAAAATTCGGGATTGGCTGAATTCAAAACTGGCGGAAACAGAGATCAATATTGCCAACCCAAAACCTGAAAGAAAGAAATTTAACAAAGAACAAACTTATGGATACAAGGTTTCTTCAAAAACCAGTTCCATCACATCGCACCAGAGTGCACAATCGTAGTCTTTTCTCTGTAGAGACATCTAGAAGAGAATGTCCACACTTCTTGATACGGAATAAACAAACACAAATCGAAATAGACACAGTTCAGAACTCTTCAAAATTACCAAATTTACAATAGTGACATCTTCCGAGAAACCGTTGAGTTAATACAGTTTGTTAAAGTTCAGGCTTTCTCCTGTAGAAGAGTTTTTAACTGGCGCAATATTTAAATTGCGGGGTCGGGGTGTACCAAACGGTACAATAATAATAATAATAAAATAATAATAATAATAATAATAATAATAATAATAATAATAATATTAATAATAATATCCTTTGGAGATCGCTCTAAAATTATAGAGTTTGAAAATCAAGGAAATAAAATTCTCAGGGAAATCCATGGTCCCACAAGGGAAAATGCAATGTGGATAAAGAGGAGACCACCGGACCTGTACTCATTAACTGACAGGTTCACGGATGCCGTCGGCAAGGGACGCCTCAAATTCTATGGCCATATCTATAGAATGGACAGCAACAGACTCAGCAAAAGATTATTTAAAGTAATCAACTCAAAGAAGGTCAAAATAAAGTGGCTAAAAGAAACTAAGGAATAAACATCGCGGGCGACATCGTAGAAGATCGTGGAGCTTCTAGCCTAATAGTAGCCAAGCACAAATTCGTGGAGAAGTCTAAAAAGATAACTGGTAGGAAGTGGTTTCCTGAAGGCAAGATGCAACAAAGTGCATTCATGAAGAGATGTCGGCAGGATAAGAAGGCGAAAACCATCAGGCCAACGATCAAGTTCAAACACACTCTTTGAATGGGCATAACAAAGAAAGAAATAATAATAATAATATGTAATATTTTCAGTGTATATCACATAAATCTGTTCTCCAATTGCCAGCCAATAAGAGTTTGCGGACTGGAAGTGAACTCCAATGAAGTGACACTATTTGCTGACCTTTGAGGACTGTTAGTGCTTCTTCCTAGAAATCTTGAAGGGCTTTAAAGATATTATTTGGTTTAACTTCATATTCGTAATTTTTGTGATAGTAAACTTTACGATTTTTACGTGCATCAGCTCCAGTAGTTGTGTGTGGGTTGGTGAGTGTTGAGGTAAGGAGAGGATAAAGTCTAGTGCCGGCATATAGCCTACTCCTGTCGAGTAAAATCAAGCGGTGTGCTCAGAGCTTAACGTGACGGGCGAATCAGCTTTATACGCCCTCACTGCACATGATCAGTGCGGAGATGTTAGGAGCTGAAGCCAGGCTTTTAGCACGTAATGTAGGGATTATACCATCACCTCGTCAGACAACATTCCACCAACGGGACTCGAACCAGCTGATCACGGTGTCAGACCACGTCCACCAGCCGGTCGTTGATTGTGCGGTAATTTTTGTTCGCTTTTGGTCGTGGACATACAAGTGGAAGCAAGCTCCAGTAACTCGCAGAATACTCACGGTGATGAACCATCAGGAGCAAAACTTCTATCTTAGAAATCATCCTTCATCATAAGTCGTGTGTTTGTTACGTGCTATCGCAAAGCTGAAGATCTAAAATCCACAGTTCCAGCCCTTCAGGCACGCAAGTCAGTGTTGAAAACATCCTAGAAATATGAGCTACGAATTGTACGTAAATAAAATATACTAAAGTATAAGAATGTATTCTTTATTTATTCCTAAAATTACAATCCTTTTCTTAATCTTCGTTGTCCGGTCGATTATATTCGCAGTTTGCCTTTTTCTAAAACTACGAGCGTTGATGTGATTCAATGCATTGTTTCACTTAAGCCCTTATAAACATTTGGAATGGGCCTTTTTCAACAATCAAAAAACGCCAAAGATTATTGAACCAAGGAACTTATTAAGTAAGAATCATGTAAGTAAGTTTATTTCGCTAGGAGTTAAATAAAAAAGAAAACGAGCAAAGAAACAAGCGCTTTTAGGCTCTTTTTCCGAAACTGTATTTACGCCGGAAGTGATTTTTCGAAATTTAGTTTATTAGTTTGATAGAGCTATCGAAGACTCACAATCTGAAACTTTCCCGGGCCTTTTAGCCCTTCAGATTTCGGGACAAATGACGAAATTGCTTAATTTTACGCTTGTAGTAGTACTTTGCCTGCTAACAAATATTTTGAATATTAAAAGGAACTATCTCACTCTCCATTTACCTAGTACGCCTCTTCAGTGATGCCTAGACTACGTACAGTAAATATTACACCTGATGACATAGCTTTTCAGGACCAACCAAAAACTTTAAATCATGTTTTTAAGATTATTTTGCTATTTTTGATATTTTGAAGAAGAAACAGCCGAACATTGAATAATTTAACAAACAAACAAATTCTAGAAACTTTTAACATTTCTTTCATGCACTTACCTGATGTGTAAACCGGTTTCCTGTATCGGCTGAAGTCACTGTAGAGTACGTGTTCTTGACAGGCACTCATCCCTCACTTTCCTCAAGTAACCTGGAAAGAAATATGCATGTTGTGTTAACATCTGCAGTCAGGAGCACAAGGATGGTGGTGTCAATGTCGCCTAGAATGAGTGCGGTGCTGTCCAGTTGAACTGAACTGATCATCATTCTTTACCAGGTTGTATTTCATATCAGCACTAATATTGAATTTTCTCGTTAAAGACAATTCCGTCACTTTTCCATCTTTGACATATGTCTCCGCCTTAACCCTAAAATGCACGGCGCAGCATATCTGCAACCAAATTTTAAAAACCACGTTTTGTAATTGCCATAACCTTCGCCCAAGAGGTATTTTACAATAGATATAAATAATACTCCAGAAAACACGCACATAATTATAAAAATACAGAGAGATGGCTTTATTTTTCTTTTGATTATTAATGGAGAGTCCCTGTAAGAAAATGGCGTCAAATTTCACTTTGGGGTAATCAAACCATCAAAAACTTTTTCAATCATTGAACTTTAGATTGATAACTATTAATTTATTTGCTTCTAATGAATTGTCTTCGAGAGACTGTAACGGTTCATATCCCGTTACAAACATTGCTCACCGAGCTCGATAGCTGCAGTCGCTTAAGTGCGGCCAGTATCCAGTATTCGGGAGATAGTAGGTTCGAACCCCACTGTCGGCAGCCCTGAAAATGGTTTTCCGTGGTTTCCCATTTTCACACCAGGCAAATGCTGTACCTTAATTAAGGCCACGGTCCCTTCCTTCCCACTCCTAGCCCTTCCATATACCATCATCGCCATAAGACCTATCTGTGTCGGTGCGACGTAAAGCAAGTAGCAAAAAAACGTTCCTCTGTAATAATAATAATAATAATAATAATAATAATTATCATTATTATTATTATTATTATTTATATTAGTTATATTATTATTAGTATTTGTACTATTATTTTATTATATCATTCGATTTCGCTGTTTATTGTTTTTTTATCACTTGCTTCATTTTATTTAATTTATTATGTATTACATATGTGTGTGTCAGCATTAAGATAACGTACATGGCGAGATTTGCTGCTTTATATACGATCTGTATTTATTTTGTGAAACAACGTTTAAGACGTTGCAGCATGTGGTGCAATAATGTCACATTTAGTCATACTCGATACCCATACGTCATTGAAAAACCCGAGGTGATTCAGGGAACTCACCCAGCCTGCGGCTCTTTGTGCAATACGTCCACGCTTGGTTTGAGTGATGTTGTGGACTGTTTTCACCATGACGTGGCTGTAAACCATTTTACAATTAGTGTCTATAAAAGGACAGATTTCCCATGGTAGAAGTCACTTGGATACAGAGCCTTGCCATAGACAGTTCTAGAGAGATGGTAGTGAGCAGTTATGTGGATACGTAGTCTTCAGTGACCAGATGGATTATATGTTCGGAGTGTGTTTCCGTGCATGTGTTCGGTCGAGCTCTCGTGTCTTGTGTCTTCCTAATGCAGACTAACAATTCAGTGAATTATATGTAAAATTGATTGTTCAATGTGGTTATATTTTCAAGCCATGCTATATCTCGTTTGTGAAACTAAAATGATACGTTACGAAATTAGGTTTGAGATACCTACAGCTGATACCAGTTCCAAGGAATACGTCTTGTCTATGTTCAGTCTTCAGCCCTAAGGCTGGTTAGATCCTCAACAGCTCCACCATCAGCTGTCATAGATAGCCTAGGTAACACTGAAGAGGCGTACTAGGGAAATGAGCAGTGAGGTAGTTTCCCGTTGCTTTCCTCACCGAGCCAGAAGCTGCTATTACATATCAGTCTGCCAAACCCACTGAAATGCATGCACCAACCGGCCCTGAGAGAAATATTTTCCCACCATTCATACCAGAGACTGGCTTCATAAGGAATGGCATTACTAGCATCGCTCATACTTCAGTCACGTTCATTTTGTCAAAGCCAAGGATAAAGCTGAGAGAGAATAATGAAAGTTACAAAATTGCTCTACCCTATACCACAAGACATAGTGCACTGTAAACACTACGTCCCGCCAGCAAAGGCATGAATACGCCATGATAACACTTAACGTCATAATAACACTTAAAGTGTCCAAGGTACTGTTAGGTGAATTAGTGCGGGATAAATTTCTTGTGCAGATTTCTAATGTCCGGTCAAGAGTACTTCAAATTTAATGCCTAGAACTTCATTCCATTTTTATTTCAGAGTTTTATATTGTAATTTCATTATCGCGGCAAATCTCACGTTTCAATTCAAAATTTAAAGAATATACTTTGTTTTAGTATCAAGTACAGTTAATTGTTTTATTTCATAGTAGATCAAGTAACCTCAAATTTTAGTTGGGAAAACAGACGTCATTATCCTTTTCCCAGAACCTATATGTTATGCTGTCAAACTAAGCTAATTACCCCACAGCCTAAAGATATTCTAGATTCTCAATGTATTACTGTTACATTTATTTGTAGGTGGCGCCCATCATCAATAAAATTGTTAGTATTTCTGGTTACTGTATGTGGAAACCCGAAGGTAAGTACAAAGTGAGACCACATAGTGTGACGATCGAGTATTTTATTTCCTGCATATACCGTGCATATTGTTTCATCTATTTGTGAGCAATTACAAGACATCTGTATGGAATCTGGAGTGGAGTGAAGTCATGGCCATCCATTAATACTTCATATCCCAACCTGCAAGATCGTATGGACCATCTGTACTCGAACGCTTCTCTTTGATAATATGTCTCTCAGTGGTGGTGGTGATTATTGTTTTAAGAGGAAGTACAATTAGCCAACCATCCTCTATATAACACTAATCAGAGGAAAAAAATGGAAGGGGTGTGACACTTCGAAAAATGAAGACATCGGCCGAAGAAAGACAAGGGCAATGAAGGGCGTGAAAATGATAGACTCCCTAGGTCTCGAGTGCTCTTATACCATCGGGTCGGAAGAGAACAAGAGTTGACCAAGGGAGGTCAAATAGGATAGATGAACGTGAGGAGCCTGGCATAAATAAGTTGAAGTAATGCCAGGACTCAGCTATAGGTCCCGTGGTCACTAATCCACGCTCCTAAGTTCAGATCCCTTGGGGCCCCTTTTAGTCTCATCTTACGACAGGTAGGTGATGCCATGAGTGTTATTTTACCGCCCCCATTCACAGGGGGTAATATGTCTCTCAGTCATGGCCATCCATCAGTACTTCACACCACAGCCTGCAAGATCGTATGGACCATCTGTACTCTAACGCTTCTCTTTAATAATATGTCTCTCAGTCATGGCCATCCATCAATACTTCACACCACAGCCTGCAAGATCGTATGGACCATCTGTACTCTAACGTTTCTCTTCGATAATGTCTCTCAGTCATGGCCATCCATCAACACTTCACACCACAGCCTGCAAGATCGTATGGACCATCTGTACTCTAACGCTTCTCTTTAATAATATGTCTCTCAGTCATGGCCATCCATCAACACTTCACACCACAGCCTGCAAGATCGTATGGACCATCTGTACTCTAACGTTTCTCTTTAATAATATGTCTCTCAGTCATGGCCATCCATCAACACTTCACACCGCAGCCTGCAAGATCGTATGGACCATCTGTACTCTAACGTTTCTCTTTAATAATATGTCTCTCAGTCATGGCCATCCATCAACACTTCACACCACAACCTGCAAGGTCACATCGACCACCTGTACTCTAACGCTTCTCTTTAATAATATGTCTCTCAGTCATGGCCATCCATCAACACTTCACACCACAACCTGCAAGGTCACATCGACCACCTGTACTCTAACGCTTCTCTTTAATAATATGTCTCTCAGTCATGGCCATCCATCAATACTTCACACCACAGCCTGCAAGGTCACATCGACCACCTGTACTCTAACGCTTCTCTTTAATAATATGTCTCTCAGTCATGGCCATCCATCAACACTTCACACCACAGCCTGCAAGATCGTATGGACCATCTGTACTCTAACGTTTCTCTTCGATAATGTCTCTCAGTCATGGCCATCCATCAATACTTCACACCACAGCCTGCAAGATCGTATGGACCATCTGTACTCTAACGTTTCTCTTTAATAATATGTCTCTCAGTCATGGCCATCCATCAACACTTCACACCACAACCTGCAAGGTCACATCAACCACCTGTACTCTAACGCTTCTCTTTAATAATATGTCTCTCAGTCATGGCCATCCATCAACACTTCACACCACAACCTGCAAGGTCACATCGACCACCTGTACTCTAACGCTTCTCTTTAATAATATGTCTCTCAGTCATGGCCATCCATCAATACTTCACACCACAGCCTGCAAGGTCACATCGACCACCTGTACTCTAACGCTTCTCTTTAATAATATGTCTCTCAGTCATGGCCATCCATCAACACTTCACACCACAGCCTGCAAGATCGTATGGACCACCTGTACTCTAACGCTTCTCTTTAATAATATGTCTCTCAGTCATGGCCATCCATCAATACTTCACGTCACAGCCTGCAAGATCGTATGGACCATCTGTACTCTAACGCTTCTCTTTAATAATATGTCTCTCAGTCATGGCCATCCATCAATACTTCACACCACAGCCTGCAAGGTCACATCGACCACCTGTATTCTAGCGCTTCTCTTTAATAATATGTCTCTCAGTCATGGCCATCCATCAATACTTCACGTCACAGCCTGCAAGATCGTATGGACCATCTGTACTCTAACGTTTCTCTTTAATAATATGTCTCTCAGTCGTGGCCATCCATCAATACTTCACGTCACAGCCTGCAAGATCGTATGGACCATCTGTACTCTAACGCTTCTCTTTAATAATATGTCTCTCAGTCATGGCCATCCATCAACACTTCACACCACAACCTGCAAGGTCACATCAACCACCTGTACTCTAACGCTTCTCTTTAATAATATGTCTCTCAGTCATGGCCATCCATCAACACTTCACACCACAACCTGCAAGGTCACATCGACCACCTGTACTCTAACGCTTCTCTTTAATAATATGTCTCTCAGTCATGGCCATCCATCAATACTTCACACCACAGCCTGCAAGGTCACATCGACCACCTGTACTCTAACGCTTCTCTTTAATAATATGTCTCTCAGTCATGGCCATCCATCAATACTTCACACCACAGCCTGCAAGGTCGTATGGACCACCTGTACTCTAACGCTTCTCTTTAATAATATGTCTCTCAGTCATGGCCATCCATCAATACTTCACGTCACAGCCTGCAAGATCGTATGGACCATCTGTACTCTAACGCTTCTCTTTAATAGTATGTCTCTCAGTCATGGCCATCCATCAATACTTCACACCACAACCTGCAAGGTCACATCGACCACCTGTACTCTAACGCTTCTCTTTAATAATATGTCTCTCAGTCATGGCCATCCATCAATACTTCACGTCACAGCCGGCACGGTTGCTAGGTAACATCGCGTCACATATTTTGAATCGCTAATTCGTAGCGCATATTTTCAGACGACCTCCAGCCATAAAACATGTCTATGTCAAAACAATGTGGTGCCCCTGTAGGGAATTATGTAAACTAGTGCGTCTTTCCAACGTGACCCATCATGTTATTAGAATATACTTGACATTGTTTGCTGCACTGAGGATTTAACAGTGGTCAAATGAAATGGTGTATGGCTTTTAGTGCCGTGTTGTGTCCGAGGACTTCGTCTCGCCAGGTGCAGGTCTTTTTATTTGACTCCCGTAGGCAACCTGCGCGTTATGATGAGGATGAAATGGTGATGAAGAAGACACACACACCCAGCCCCCGTGCCAGCGGAATTAACCAATGATGGTTAAAATTCCCGACCCTGCCGGGAATCGAACCCGGGATCCATGTGATTAAAGGCCAGCACGCTAACCATTTAGCCATGGAGCCGGACTTATCATTGGTGCTACTGATGAGCAGAAAGAGGTGGCATCATGCTACATTAAGTTGACATTAAGTTTTGACCCGCTGATGTCTGAAGACTCAATTGATGACTTGTTCAGGTGGAATAGCACAGAAACCGATCTGTTTGTTGTACGACGAACACGCCGAAGAGCTTTCTTGTTTCCTAGTATCTGCCTCGGTATAACAATTTAGTGCGGCGCAGCCCTTGTAAGGTTGAGAGTGGGCGGTATCTGCGTGTTATTGTGGTGGAGGATAGTGTTATATGTGGTGTGTGATTTGCAGGGATGTTGGGGGACAGCACAAACACTCAGCCCCCGAGCCATTGAAATTAACCAATGACGGTAAATCCCCGACGCGGCCGGGAATCGAACCCACGTCACGCCGTATGCGATAGCTGCGAGTGCAATTCATAGACGAGAGAGACGTGGAGTGAAGCCTGAGCATGGAGGTGAAGACTGTGCGTAATCGTTTGTTCGCCACAATCAAAACCACCGGCGATACTGCAAACCTTACTCGCACCGACGTAGAAGACAAGAAGTTTATGGAGGACTGTATCGAGCAGAATATCTCGTTCGTCAGGTCGATTCCCAACTTGATACAGTGCTGGATGCAGCGGCAGAAGGACGTGTTGGCAATGATCCGTCAGCTCGGTAATTTGAGCATAGAAGTGTGGGTACTTTACAAAAGAAATATTTATAAAATTCTCCTATCAATACAAGTCAACTCATCTATTAGATGAAGCAAAGTCTATACATGTTTCAGCCTAATCTCAAGGCCATCTTTAGTAGTAAAACAGTGATTACATAATATACAAACAAATTAAAAATCGTAATGATACGAAGTGACAGTGATCATGATTAGCGAGTTAAAAACACATTGAGGCACAAAGTCCTCTCGTCTAGATCTTGCTGACTGTTAAAATGAAAACACTATGCTGAGGCGTGTAGTGAGACCGTCAATACTACGAATAAAACGTGTATAACATTTGTAACTAAAAGTTGTCGTCTCGAATGGAGATGACCTTGTCGGTCTCAAGTCACATTGACAACTAAGCCTGTGAGTAAATTTCTCCGTCATGTGAAGAGTAAGTTAAATTATGAACATAACGAAAGTTGTTAATAATGGAGATGCGTTTCACATACGGTCCACGGAGTTTACAGAAAATCAATAGTATAAGAAATATATCCAGCCGTTTCGCCGTGATGGTGGAACAGATAAACAGACAGACAAACACACACACGAAAAATAAAATCCACCAATTCGGTCTTGAGTTGACCTAAAACGGATAAATATCTGAAAAATTGGCAAAAGAAACGAAATTACAGACAGCGGACCCCCTACAACTTTATTTATATAGATTATTATTATTATTATTATTATTATTAGTAGTAGTAGTAGTAGTAGTTAGTCTATGTCCGCCTCTGTGGTGTAGTGATTAGCTGCCAACCCCGGAGGCCCGGGTTCAATTCCCGGCTCCGCCACGAAATTTGAAAAAGTGTTACGAGGGCTGGAACTGGGTCCACTCAGCCTCCTGAGGTCAATTGAGTAGAGGGGGGTTCGATTCCCGCCTCAGCCATCCTAGAAGGGGTTTTCCGTGGTTTTCCAATTCTTCTCCCGGTAAATACCGGGATGGTACCTAACATAAGGTCATATCCACTTCCTTCCAATCTTGCCATCCCCACACAAGGCCGTCTAGGCGAGGTACTGGTCCTTCTCCACAGTTCCATCCCCGATCCAAAGTATCACGCTCCAGGACACTGCCCTTGAGGCAGTAGAGGTGCGATCCCTCTCTGAGTACGAGGGGAAAACCGACCCCCCTGGAGGGTAAACAGATTAAGAAAGAAAGGTTATTAGTCTGTTATCAGTGCTTTTTTCTGTGAGAAAATGTGCCGGTACTCAGCATATAGGTGCCTATCAGGGCAACTTCCACACTTCTGACATTTATTTATTTATTTATTTATTTATTTATTTATTTATTTATTTATTTATTTATTTATTTATTTATTTATATATTTATTTATTTATTTATTTATTTATTTATTTAGTTATTTATTAAAAGTGCCAAACATTCTAGCCTGTCATTTCGGTCTTGTTTCTGTGATCCTCTTTACCACGTATATTTGGTACTAGGATGACAAGTAGATTTGAGAATTTCTACTTCTTCAGTTTTCCTTATTTTGTTCATTGACTAAATTGAAATACTTATTTTACTCATTTTAACAATGATTGCACTTGGAGTAGCTTCATTCAAAACTCACGTGAACACCTGGAGGTTGCAGAGTGGATATAGAACTGATAGTCTCACTTTGGAAACAATCGGAAAGTTAACACAACTTCCGGCTGCGTTACCAACCTATGAAGTCTATGAAACATGTAAGCATGGCACCAACTTGTGAGGATCACAACTGAAAATTCAATTCCCGAACAGAATACTACCTCATGCAATATTTATAATAAATTACTCTGTCAACAAATCACAGACCTTTATTAAAAAAATTGAAAAATGAGCCGGCACTGCGTATTATTATTATTATTATTATTATTATTATTATTATTATTATTATTATTATTATTATTATTATTATTATTATTATTATTGTTATTGTTATTGGCCGGCCCCGTGGTGTAGGGGTAGCGCGCGTGCCTCTTACCCGGAGGCCCCGGGTTCTATTCCCAGCCAGGTCAGGGATTTTTACCTGCTCCTGAGGGCTGGTTCCAGGTCCACTCAGCCTACGTGATTAGAATTGAGGAGCTATCTGACGGTGAGATAGCGGCCCCGGTCTAGAAAGCCAACAATAACGGCCGAGAGGATTCGTCGTGCTGACCACACGATACCTCGTAATTTGCGGCCTTCGGGCTGAGCAGCGGTCGCTTGGTAGGCCAAGGCCCTTCAAGGGCTGTAGTGCCATGGGGTTTGGTTTGGTTTGGTTTGGTTTTGGTTTGGTTTTATTATTATTATTATTATTATTATTATTATTATTATTATTATTATTATTATTATTATTATTATTATTATTATTATTATTATTATTATTACTCTGGGGTTATATGTGGAACGCAGAGGTGAAAGAAGGTGCTGGTGGGAAAGTGTCTATATGATATTAATATAGAACTTTAAAATAAAGGTTATCTTTCTTTTCAGATCTCAAACTAAATAAAATTCTTCACTAGGGGAAGGAGTAAGTTATCAGTTACATCATTTTCACGAGCATTTGGCTCCAACAGTAACAATTTTCGGTCTTCCAAAAGCACCACTCAAAATTACACAAATCTCAGAAAAGAGCTTACATGCTCTTCAAATTCAACCAAGGAGGCTGCACTCCCAAACTCTTGTAGCCTACTCAAGGCAACTTTACAAAAAACTTTACTCTGGTCTCTCTAGCCACAACCTACAATTTACAATGTAGTTAATACAGGGGTATCTAGTACCCATACTACTGGGCCTTCGTGAAAAGAAGAACAGGTTAAATTACCTGCCCCAACTCAAAAATGTATGGAGGCGTACGCTTGCGCTCCTAGAAAACCAAGTTTTAAAACCCTACTTGGCCTTGTGGCCCGATGATACAGAGGCTAATCCCACACTACTGAGGTGACTAGAAGGAAAGTGAATTAATGCTTTACATAACAATGGTTACATAATCGTAGTCACCTCAAGGCAAACTGAAGGGGAACTCGAGATGGTAACGCACTCTCTATCCCCGAATTACAGTTTAAACCTTTATGAAATTTTACATTAGAAGAAGTTTACATTTTAGAGAACAGATGGTTACATAGTTAAAGATTAGAACCTTCCCCTGGGGTGAGTCTGCGGAGGTAGCTACAGTGATATAAAACTGGTGGCCATTACCTGGGCTGATGTTCTGCCTGCCGAAGAATGAGGCGCATCGCCTCCTGTCTTAACACACACACTCAGTAATTCGACGATCGATAAGACAAGGTAGCTTGAAAAAGCCGCAGCTTATATACCCGAGAGTAGGGTTCGAGAAGGCTCTGGACTAAATCCGGACACACCCTCTCATTTTTATTGGTTAAACCAAAAACCTACAAGAAGCCTGTGATTGGCTGAAAAATAATTATGGAAAATTTGTAATTTTCCAGACTCAAAAGCTGGCGGGATGAGAAGGAAGTGTTGCAAACCTTGAAGCACCAAAATAAATAAAAGTCAATTTAGCTGAGAAAACCTATAAACACAAAAGTTCTTTAAACCACTCGTTCTTTCACCTTGCACCAGAGTGCATGGCCTCAGTTTTTTTGTAGAGACATCTATGAAGAAAAAGTTCAAACTTCTTGATGTACACCAAAACAAAACAAATAAATCCAATGGGTTTAGGAAACTTTAAAATGAAATATTACTCAGTGACATGTTCTGGTCAATGTCCCAATTTTATGCATTAGCTGTTTCTAGATTTGTTCGATAGATAGTGTTCCTTAAGGCGCTTCTTTTAAATGTGCGGTATTGAGGTGACCTCCCGGTACAGTTATTATTATTATTATTATTATTATTATTATTATTATTATTATTATTATTATTATTATTATTATTATTATTATTATTATTATTATTATTATTATTATTATTATTATTATTATTATTATTATTATATGATTTGCATTTAACGCTCATGAGTTAACTCTTATTTCAGCCATTACTGTATTCAAGAATGACATACTATACAATATTTAGAAACAAAAACGGCTTACGACCTGACATGCGACAAAGACCAGCGCACACTACAATAATTCTTCCTATCTTCGACTACTGTGACGTAATCCTTGCTGACGCAACTGGGAAACAAACGATGAAACTGCAGCGAGCTTCCAACTGTTGCTTCGGATTCCTTTTTAGCTTGAGCTATGATGCACATTTAACTCCATACTATCAAGAACTTCAAAGCCTAAAACCTGACAAAATATATAAATATCACATACTGTAAACTCCTACATGGCAACTCGCCTCAGTACATTTCCTCTGAATTTCACTTTATCTCCTGCCTTCCTCTTCTTCTTCTTCTCCTCATTCTTCTTCTTCTTCTTCTTCTTCTCCATCTGTGGAGTCGCGGGTGAGAACTTTGTAGCTCATGCGGATTTGGCCCTGTTTTACGGCCGGATGCCCATCCTGACGCCGACCCTATATGGCGGAATGTAATCACTATTGGTGGTTGAATATCACCCGCCGATAACGACGAAAAGATCATAAGAAATCAAATTGATTTCATTTTGGTAAAGCAACAACTAAAGTAATATGTGACATCTGTTAAGACGTATCCCGGTGCTGATGTAAATAGTGACCACAATCCAGTTGTAATGGACCTTAAAATGATACGTTTTAGAAAAATTAAAAGAAATGTTAAACCATCCAAGCATATAGATATTGGAAAAGTATTGGATCCTAAAGTAAGAACTAATGTTGGAAATGCATTGGAAAAGAAGGTGGAATTAATAAGATACACTGAAACATCAGAGGTAGAATCCACATGGAACGGCATTAAAGATAGCGTGATTGAAATCCAGGAAACTGAAAATGGACACTGCAACAACATCAAAAGACAGAGCTGGATGGCAGATGAAATTCTAGAAGTTATGGATGAAACGAGAAAACACAAAAGTACAGATCACATTCAATACAAAACTCTAAACAAAGCTGTACGCAGAAAGTGTAGAGAAGCCCGAGAATTATGGATGACAGACAGGTGTAAAGAAATTGAGATCCTTCAAGAGAAGCACGACTATTTTAGCTTGCATAAGAAAGTGAAAGAACTGATGATATGGTCAAATGTTGAGAGATGCCAATAATGAAATCATCTTGGGTGTGGAAGGGAAACTCAAACGATGGAAGGAATATATAAAAGATCCCTTTAAAGATGACAGAAATGATCCTCCTTCACCTGACGAGAGAATAACTGAAAACAGCCCTGAAATAACAAAAAATGAAGTTGTACATGCCGTAAAACTTCAAAAGAATGGTAAAAAACTGGACCAGACGGTGTGTACGCTGAAGTTCTCAAAGTAATAACAGAAAAGGAATGTACCGGCCTCAATATCTTAACATCATTATTCAATCAAATATATTATGTATCAGGAGAAATACCATCAGACTGGCTAAAATTAACCTTCATACCACTACCGAAGAAGCCGAAACTCGTCTCAGTGCGATGATTATCATATGATAAGTTTGATGTCTCACGTGCTCAAATTATTCTTGCGAATCATTCATACTAGAATATACAAAAAAAAAAATGTGAATCCCACATGGATCAGAATCAGTTCGGTTTCCGAAATGGCGTTGGTACACATGAGGCACTCTTTTCGTTAAATGTGTTGTTACAGAGATGCAGAGATATGAATGTTGATGTCTACGCATGTTTTATAGACTACAAGAAAGTTTTTGATTGTGCCAGGCGCAATAAGCTGATAGAGATTCTGAGATCAACAGGTATTGACTCCGGTGACTTACGTATAATCAGTAACCTGTTCTGGAATCAGTTTGTAAATGTCAAAACTGATTAAGGAACTTCAGAAACTGCTTCGATCAGCAAGGGCGTCCGCCAGGGTTGTGTACTGTCACCTCTGTTGTTTAACATTTACTCAGAGGCAATCTTTAAAGAAATATTGGCAGACTATGGTGGGATCAAACTTAACGGGAAAATCATCAACAACATCAGATATGCAGATGATACTGTTGTCATAGATGATGACATGCCTGCCCTTCAGTGCATGATAAACTCCTTAGTTCAGCACAGTGAAGAGTTTGGATTATATGTTAACCCCTCAAAGACGAAACTGATGGTGTTCTCTAAGAAGACAATTCGGACAAATCTCGCAATAAAAGATAAAATAGTTGAGCAAGTGTCTTCTCTCAAATATCTGATGGGTACCATCTTGGATGACCAATGTAACTCCAAACTGGAGATAATATCTAGAATTTAGAAGGTCAGGAAACAATTCATTACCATGAAGAAATTCTTTGTGAGGTCAGATCTCAGTCTCCAACTACAAATTCGTATGATCCGCTGCTATATATTTTCTGTTCTCCTGTATGGATGTGAAAGCTGGACTCTGGATCCAATCATAGAAAAACGTATTGATGCCTTCGAAATGTTCCTGTATCGTCGTCTCTTGCGGATATCCTGGGTAGTGTAAATCTCAAATGCCGAGGTCCTTCGTCGGATGAAAAAGCAAAAAGAACTACTGCTCACCATAAAACAGAGGGAAACACAATACCTAGGACATATCATGAGAGGCGAGAGGTATCAGTTATTTCAGCTTATTATCGAAGGGAAGATACAGGGGAAGAGATCTGTTGGGAGAAGAAGAAATTCATGGCTGAAAGACCTTCGAAGATGGCACTGTTGTACTTCAGAAATGGCATTCCATTCTGCGCTGTCAATATCAGAGCTCGGAGACGGCGTCTTAAGAAGAAGTGTAGTGTGTTCTCTGAGTATGATGAGTAAAGCGTTGGGACAAAAACAAACAACCAGTCCCCGGATCAGAAGAATTCCCGGCCGGGAATCGAACCCGAAACCCTCTGAACCGAAGGCCTCAACGCTGACCATTCAGCCAATGAGCAGGACTTTCTCTTCTCCTTTCCTAAAACGTGCGCTGGATCTACCATTGCAATTCCTCTTCACCATTCATCTGCGTATAACAATAGGGAACATGCATAATTTTCAAAAAAATTTTTTTTGAAAAGTAGACCAATGAAATAGTACGTAAACGTATTACAATGTGGTAAGTTGCCTTGTTTTCTACCATTAAAAAATATTTAAAAGTGCTTTTCCGCAAGGCGAGTGAAACGGCCTCTGACGTAAGCGGCGCGCTGTGACGTCACGATCCAGTACCCCATGCAACTCTACCAGCTATTGTGCATCAGCCGTTACTACAAGCCGATTGCTTATTATTCGTGAACGCGAATAACTTCAAAATGACAGAAGAAAGGTTCAAAACAGCACAGTCAGACAATCTACCATGTGTAGATGTCATCATTCTTGAAAAATAGTGACTTTTATGGCCGCAGAAATTCGCGGATAAAAAACATGTTTGTAAGTGGCATCTTTTATATACGTGCAATGTGCTGGAACTCATAGTATTAGGATAATAACGAACCTGGATAGAAATCACATCACTTTCAACGTTTCCTTCTAGACTGATTCCCGTATTAAAGAATAACATTACATTTTCGGGCTCTCAGCATTAGTAAAGTAAGAAATCGGATTTCAGCACTAACATAAACATATAGGTAGCATTATAGTACTATTCCGCCTCTGTAGTGTAGTGGTTAATGTGATTAGCTGCCACCCCCGGAGGCCCGGTTTCGATTCCCGGCTCTGCCATGAAAGTTGAAAACAAATAGTACGAGGGCTGGAACGGGGTCTACTCAGCCTCGGGAGGTCAACTGAGTACAGGTGTTTCGAATCCCACCTCAGCCATCCTCGAAGTGGTTTTTCGTAATTTCCCACTTCTCCTCCAGACACCTAAGGCCACGGCCGTTTCCTTCCCTCTTCCTTGTATATCGCTTCCGATCTTCCCGTTCTCCAACAAGGCCCCTGTTGAGCATAGCAGGTGAGGCCGCCTGGGCGAGGTAATGGCCATCCTCACCAATTGTATCACCATACCCAAAGTCTCAGGCTCCAGGACACTGCCCTTGAAGCGGTAGAGGTGAAATCCTTCGCTGAGTCCGAGGGAAAAACCAACCCTGAAGGATAAACTGATTAAGAAAGAGAGAGAGAGAGAGAAAGAAAGAAAGAAAGAAAGAAAGAAAGAAAGAAAGATCATAGTACTATAGGTCTATAATATATCATTCCCGAAAAAAATATATATTTATGGTTGGGGCAACTGGCCTATCCACTTCCGGGGCCCATGAAAGATAAACATTAAATATCTTGGTGGAGGTAAAAAGTTAAACATGATAAAGATAAATATGACTCCATTTAGTTTTCACTAGTCGGGCTGAGTAGTTCAGACGGTTGAGGTGCTGGCCTTCTGACCCCCAACTTGGCAGGTTCGATCCTGGTTCAGTCCGGTGGTAGTTAAAGATGCTCAAATACGTCACCCTCGTGTCGGTAGATTTACTGGCACGCAAAAGAACTCCTGCACGACTAAATTCCTGCACATCGGCGTCTCCGAAAACCGTAGAAGTAGTTAGCGGGGCGTAAAGCCAATAACAATAATTACATTTGGCTTTTAACAAGCTGAGCATATCACTTAAGAAAAGTGTCTTGGTGATATTTTACTCGTTCAATACAGGAATGTCTTTGGGTGCTGTGACTTTTACTTTTTTCTTTTTTTGCTATTTGTTTTACATCGCACCGTCAAGATAGGTCTTATGGCGAAGATGGGACAGGAAAGGCCTAGGAATGAGAAGGAAGCGGTCGTGGCCTTATTTAAGGTACAGCTCCAGCATTTGCCTGGTGTGAAAATGGGAAACCACGGAAAACCATCTTCAGGACTGCCGACAGTGGGGTTCGAGCCCACTATCTCTCGGATGCGAGCTCACAGCTGCGCGCTCCTAACTGCACGGCCAACTCGCCCGGTATTTTTATCCTTCGGTTTATTGACTTGGCTTGTATACCCTAAAACTTAGGCTAAGTTGGATAATATTTTAAACACCAACATCACTATTTTCACCTGTGTGCAATTATGTTATTTATTTCACTAATATTATGATAATTATTATAATTGAGCAATGTTAACTTATAAGATCCCAAGAGACAAGCATTGGTTTTGTGTAGAGATATATATATTTATTAAATTCACGTTGTTTTCTTTCATGACGTACACACCTATTTTTTGTTATATTATAGAGTATTTAGCTATAGCCTGAATTTCTTTACAAATGTGAGCTCTTCAATGAAGACATAAATAACTGTCGCATGCCAAGATATTGGTAGAATTAGAGCTGTCAAGATGGTTCATAACCCCTTTGGTTTATTACCTAGGCATGGATCACCCAAACCATAGGTTAGGTTTGGAGAATACTTTAATAATCAGCATTAATTACTGCACTGTTTATTACTTTCGTATTCCAAGATGTAAATGAAGCATTTAATTAAAGCATCATACATTAAAATTTAAAGTTTTACCACTAGAACAGCTGACATGGAAAAGTGATAGAAAATTCAAACAAATTCAACTTATAAAATGATCTTCAAAAAAACTGTAGACTTTTCCGATATATCACCAGCATTTCTCCGGCTCGCCAAAATCCATTTCTCCCTAGTTTTAGCGTCTTGGGAACATTTATAAACAATTTGTTTGGGATGGTATGCGCTGTGCTATTGCACATCGGAACTCTACACCATTTATAAGTTTTCTGCCTCACTGTCTGCGCAGGATTCATTTTAAGTCTAAAATATACCACTCAGATTATTATCCAATGTATAGACCTCGAATTTAACTATACCAGACACTAACATAAAGTAGAAATACGCGAAGTGTAACCTGTTTCTCACAGCACGCTATGTGTTATTTCGTCTGCTAATTCAGTCAACCTGTACGATGACGTCAGACCAATGAGATCGCGTACTTGCGTGACGTGACATTTTCGTACTTTAATTTAGATTTTTATCATGTTTGGAGTTATTATTTGTACATTCTGGTCACATTTTTGAATTCTGTATGAACTTTTGAATCAGATTAGCATATTTTTAATTAAAACCCCGGATCATGCATGTTCCCTATTCTTTTACTGTGATCGGTTCCAGACTTTGGAATTTCTTTCTAGACAGTGTCAGAGACAGTGGCACATTAACTAAATTACCTGTTGAAAAGTACACTGTGCAGCTAAGTGAGTTGATGGAGGTGAAATATGAACATTTATTTGATATGTGAACAATTGTATTTCATGATGGAAGCCTGCGTAGCTCAGACGGCAGCGCGTCGGCCTCTCACCGCTGGATTCCGTGCTTCAGATCTCGGTCACTCCATGTGAGATCTGTGCTGGACAAAGCGGAAGCGGGACAGGTTGTTCTCCGGCTACTCCGGTTTTCCCTGTCATCTTTCATTCCAGCAACACTCTCCAATATCATTTGATTTCATCTGTGATTGTTCCAGAGGAGTGCGACAGGCTTCCGCAGCCGGCACAATTCCTATCCTCGCCGCAGCTTGGGGGCTTCATTCAACCCATCCCTGACTCGGTCAATGACTGGAAAACAGGTTGTAGATTTTCATTTTCAATTTCATGTTGGTTAATGTACAGTATACTGTTTGTTTCCATTATTAATGTGAGTGACAGCGTGTGTGTGTGTGTGTGTGTGTGTGTGTGTGTGTGTGTGTGTGTGTGTGTGTGTGTGTGTGTGTTAGTATCATGTAACTCCGCTAAACTATATGGCAATATACCCGAGGAAAAGTATTGTAAATGTGGTAAAGTGTAAGAGAGTGCCATGTGCCATAACTTCGCCACTTGAAACAATACGTACATACATACATACATACATACATACATACATACATACATACATACATACATACATACATACATACATACATACATACATACGTACGTACGTACATACATACATACGTACATACATACATACGTACATACATACATACATACATACATACATACGTGCATACATACATACATACATACATACATACATACATACATACATACATACATACATACATACATACATACATACATTACCATTATAGACTGTTATGCCTTTCAGCGTTCAGTCTGCAAGCCTCTGTGAATTTACTAAACGTCGCCACAATCCTCGATTTGCAACTAGTGTTGTGGCCTCATTTAGTTCTATACCTCTTATCTTTAAATCGTTAGAAACCGAGTCTAACCATCGTCGTCTTGGTCTACCTCTACTTCTCTTACCCTCCATAGCAGAGTCCATTATTCTCCTAGGTAACCTATCCTCCTCCATTCGCCTCACATGACCCCACCACCGAAGCCGGTTTATGCGTACAGCTTCATCCATCGAGTTCATTCCTAAATTAGCCTTTATTTCTTCATTCCGAGTGCCCTCCTGCCATTGTTCCCACCTATTTGTACCAGCAATCATTCTTGCTACTTTCATGTCTGTTATTTCTAACTTATGAACAAGATATCCTGAGTCCACCCAGCTTTCGCTCCCGTAAAGCAAAGTTGGTCTGGAAACAGACCGATGTAAAGATAGTTTCGTCTGGGAGCTGACTTCCTTCTTACAGAATACAGTCGATCGCAGCTGCGAGCTCACTGCATTAGCTTTACGGCACCTTGATTCAATCTCACTTACTATATTACCATCCTGGGAGAACACAAAACCTAAATACTTGAAATTATCGACCTGTTCTAGCTTTGTATCACCAATCTGACATTCAATTCTGTTGAATTTCTTACCTACTGACATCAATTTAGTCTTCGAGAGGCTAATTTTCATACCATACTCATTGCACCTATTTTCAAGTTCCACGATATTAGACTGTAGGCTTTCGGCACAATCTGCCATTAAGACAAAGTCGTCAGCATAGGCCAGACTGCTTACTACATTTCCACCTAATTGAATCCCTCCCTGCCATTTTATACCTTTCAGCAGATGATCCATGTAAACTACAAACAGCAAAGGTGAAAGATTACAGCCTTGTCTGACCCCTGTAAGTACCCTGAACCAAGAAGTCATTCTGCCATCAATTCTCACTGAAGCCCAATTGTCAACATAAATGCCTTTGATTGCTTTTAATAATCTGCCTTTAATTCCATAGTCCCCCAGTATGGCGAACATCTTTTCCCTCGGTACCCTGTCATATGCTTTCTCTAGATCTACGAAACATAAACACAACTGCCTATTCCTCTCGTAGCATTTTTCAATTACCTGGCGTATACTGAAAATCCGATCCTGACAGCCTCTCTGTGGTCTGAAACCACACTGGTTTTCATCCAACTTCCTTTCAACGACTGATCGCACCCTCCTTTCCAAGATGCCAGTGAATACTTTGCCTGGTATACTAATCAGTGAGATACCTCGATAGTTGTTGCAATCCTTCCTGTTACCTTGCTTATAGATAGGGGCAATTACTGCTTTTGCCCAATCTGAAGGTACCTTACCAACACTCCACGCTGATTTTACTACTCTATGAAGCCATTTCATCCCTGCCTTCCCACTATACTTCACCATTTCAGGTCTAATTTCATCTATTCCTGCTGCTTTATGACAATGGAGTTCATTTACCATCCTTTCCACTTCCTCAAGCATAATTTCACCAACATCATTTTCCTCCTCCCCTTGAGCTTCGCTGTTCACAACACCACCAGGATGATTTCCTTCTACATTGAGAAGATGTTCAAAATATTCCCTCCACCTCTCCAGTGACTCCCTGGGATCTATTATGAGTTCACCTGAATTACTCAAAACACTGTTCATTTCATTTTTCCCTCCCTTCCTAAGATTCTTTATTACTGTCCAGAAAGGTTTCCCTGCTGCTTGACCTAGCCTTTCGAGGTTGTTACCAAAATCTTCCCATGACTTCTTTTTGGATTCAACAATTATTTGTTTCGCTCTGTTTCTTTCATCTACATACAACTCCCTATCTGCCTCGGCCCTTGTTTGGAGCAATTTCTTATAAGCCTTCTTTTTACGTTTACAAGCTGCTCTCACTTCATCATTCCACCAAGATGTTCGCCTTTTCCCGTCTTTACACACAGTTGTTCCAAGGCATTCCCTGGCTGTTTCTACTACAGCATCCCTATATGCCACCCATTCACTTTCTATATCCTGAACCTGCTTAATGTCTACTGTTCGAAACTTCTCACTAATCATATCCATGTACTTCCGTCTAATTTCCTCGTCCTGGAGATTTTCTACCCTTATTCGTTTGCAGACAGATTTCACTTTCTCTACCTTAGGCCTAGAGATACTTAGTTCACTACAGATCAGATAGTGGTCTGTATCATCGAAAAATCCCCGGAAAACTCGTACATTCCTAACAGATTTCCTGAATTCGAAGTCTGTTAAGATATAGTCTATTATGGATCTGGTACCCCTAGCCTCCCACGTATAGCGGTGAATAGCCTTATGCTTGAAGAATGTATTTGTAACAGCTAAACCCATACTAGCACAGAAGTCCAGCAAACGCTTCCCATTCCCATTAGCTTCCATATCTTCCCCACATTTACCAATCACCCTTTCGTATCCTTCAGTTCTATTCCCAACTCTCGCATTGAAATCGCCCATTAGCACTATTCTATCCTTGCTGTTTACCCTGACTACGATGTCACTCAACGCTTCATAAAACTTGTCAACTTCATCCTCATCTGCACCCTCACATGGTGAATACACGGACACAATTCTAGTCCTAATTCCTCCAACTGACAAATCTACCCACATCATTCGCTCATTTACGTGCCTAACAGAAACTATGTTCTGTGCAATGGTATTCCTGATAAAGAGCCCTACCCCAGACTCTGCCCTTCCCTTTCTAACACCCGTCAAGTACACTTTATAATCTCCTATCTCTTCCTCGTTATCTCCCCTTACCCGAATATCACTTACTCCTAGCACATCCAGATGCATCCTCTTTGCTGACTCAGCCAGTTCTACTTTTTTTTCTTCCATAAGCCCCATTAATATTGATAGCTCCCCATCGAATTCCATTTCGTTCGCCAAGTTGTTTCCAAGGAGTCCCTCGCCTGTCAAATGGGAGTGGGACTCCGTTACTCCCATAGGTCCGAGGCTTGCTTAAAATGTTCTGAGCTCGGTCGATTCATGAAGCAGGATGCTGCCCTACTTGCACATAGTCCAAGTGAGGATCTCTCCTCTAACGGGTTATGGACCACCGGTGGATTGTATAGTCCTAGCCGCCTGAGCACAAGGAGGACCACGACTCAGAATATGTCAGAGATGCCCACTCCCATTCCATAGCAACTGGTATCCCGACTCTCAGGACCACTTACTAGGCCACTCAGCCGTTGCCCATGGTTCACGAACTAGGACGTGACTACAGTAACCCACAAACATGAACCATACTTGAAACAAAATAAATAAATATAAAATATGTCTTTCTTCCCTTCTTAATCTGTTTACCGTCCAGGGTTTGTTTTCCCTCGGACTCAGGAAGGGATGCCACCTCTACCACCTCAAGGGCAGTGTCCTGGAACGTGAGACATTTGGTCCGGGGGATAGAACTGCGGAAGAGAACCAGTACCTCGCCCAGGCGGCCTCTCCTATGCTGAACAGGAGCCTTGCGGGGGGATGGGAAGATTGGAAGGGATGGTCAAGGAACGGGGAAGCAAGCGGTCGTGGCCTGAAATTAGGTACCATCCCGGCATTTGCCTGGAGGAGAAGTGGGAAACCACGGAAAACCACTTCCGGGATGGCTGAGGTAGGAATTGAACCCTCCTCTACTCAGTTGACCTCCCGAGGCTGAGTGGACCCCTTTCCAGCCCTCGTACCACTTTTCAAATTTGACGGCAGAGGCGGAAAACGAACCCGAGCCTCCGGGGGTGGCAGCTAATCACACTAACCACTACAGCACAGAGGCGGACATAATAAATAAATACACAAAAGTGTGCTGAAGGTACTTTAGATTCGTAATTAAAACAAAATAATTTTTTTACGGGGAACCATAACTGTTGTAGAAATGTTAACTGTGAAGCTAAAATACATTAACCCTTTATAGGTTGCTGGTAAATATATTTATCACTTGGGTTTCCATAGAAACTGCTCAGATGGTAGCACCCTAAGTGGACGTAACTGTCTGCTTTCTAGCCTAGTAACGCTCTCTGGTAAGAATATTTACCACTTTTTCCGAAACTCACGCTTCACAGCTATTTGAATCGTTCCACTTCGGGAAGTGGTACATATGTTTACCAGAGAGCGCCACTTGAACTTCGCTCGTGTAGCATTGTGTTGACCGTAAAATACAGCTCATTAAAAGCGAGATGCTGGATTTCCCTGATTTATGTAAGGCAATATATATTTTTGAAAATTTTGATTATTTTGTGAACATAGATTGCATATTTTGCGGTTAACTTTGAAAGATTTTATCCAAATTATCAATGGTCTACACATAAAGTACCAAGAAAGACGAAAGTGTGTGCTCGTTTTGCATATTGATAACGTACTCATTTTCAATGCAATTGGTAATATAAATATCAGAAAATAGACTTCAGAGCTTCCAGTTACATGTTTTACATATGCCCTTTCCTACAATATTCTGGTCAGCGCGTTATATTCACTAATATGAAAACATGCAGGAAGAATGTAAGGTTATGGACGTACGTTTTATCAGTCACAAAATGTATTAGCTTCCCCAAATTATGAAAAATGGATTTATATCCAAACAGCACTTCAAGTTATTTCGGAAAAACATAAATTTAGTCCATTTGTATGCTATTCAGTTCCTCTGAGTTCAAGGGTGTATATAGATAATAATAATAATAATAATAATAATAATAAAAATATATTTTCAGGGTAATTAGGGATGTAAGAATAGACTGCCTCATGTAGTGGCTGACATCAGGGCTTCCCACAGGGGAGGGGTTGACAAATCAGACATATATTGGGGGTATATACCCCGAAATTCCCCTCCCCCTAGGCACATGCGTGCCTGAATGCATATTTATGCTGTTTTGTAAGATATTCTTATACGATCTTAGAAATTAATTTTAGACGATGGCTTGTTTTGAATCGTATAGTTTGTAAGGAGAACTATGTGCCTTAGTTCTATATCTGTGATATTGTTCCAGCAATGTCTTTTATGAACAAAGGCCTCTCAGAAGAGGCTATCATCAATTTCATCACAGACCCCATGACCCGATGTTTCTAGTGCAATTTTCAGAGCCAGTGTAACATTTATAATTATATGTACTTCTTGTTCCATGCTTTACATCTGCATTTTGCACCTATTATTTGTAAAACACAGTGGAAAGTAGTCATGTAAGCAAAGTGGTATATATATTTACCAGAGCACACTCAGTGGGGAGAAAATCCTAAATGCTCTGTGGTAAAAATACTTACCACCCCATATCGCATAATCATACAATGTATTGACTCAGATTTTGGTCAAAACCTAAACAGTAGACCCCAATTACATGGTATTTAATCAAATAAGTAATATATCTTGTTCCCCAGGGTTTTGCCCTATAAAGGGTTTAGAAATGTTAATTGTGAAGTGAGCGATCTGCAATGTCCACTTACCCTGGTGATATGCAGCTGGGCACTGTACAAACAGCATCTCCATGTTTACTCGTTATCGGTGTTTTATGAGAGGTCACCATTCCTCAGAGAACATTTTCCTGATTGGTGTAGGATGACTCCATCACAGAGTAATAATTTAAAAAAGAAACTCGGCTGTTTCATAACGACACAGTTGCGATAACATATAGCGAGTGACGTGTATGTTCGCAACCGGCTGTTGCCACTCTTCCTTCACGAACGAAAATAATTCGTACGATGGAAAAATAGAGAGTATGATATCAAAATTAGCATTTCCAATACTGAAGTCATGTCAGATGGGAACAGGCCCCCGGAGAGGCCTGGTGCAGGTCTTTTGATTTGACTCCCGTAGGCGACCTGCGCGTCCTGATGAGGATGAAATGATGATGAAGATGGCACATACAGATACACCCGGTCCCCGTCCCAGGGGAATTGACCAAGTATGGTTAAAATTCCCGACCCTGCCGGGAATCGAACCCAGGACCCCTGTAACCAAAAGCCAGCACGCTAACATTTAGCCATGGAGCCGGAGAGTAAACTGCACTGAAAAATGGGAATTGTACGGGAAGAGAATAATCAATCAATCAAACATCAATGATCTGCATTTAGGGCGGTTTCTCAGGTGGCAGATTCCTTATCAATTGTTTTCCTAGCTTTTTCTTTAATATTTTCAACGAACTTGGAAATTTATCAAACATCTCCCTTGATAATTTATTCAAATCCCTTACTCCTCGCCATATAAATGAATACCTATTTGCCTCAATCTGTCCTCTTGAATTCCAACTTTATCTCCTTATTATGATCTTTCCTACTTTTAAAAGCTCCACTCAAGCTCTCCTTCTACTTATGTCATTCCACTCCAACTCTCCATTGACAGCTCGGAACATACCACTTAGTCGAGCAGCTCGTCTCCTTACTCCCAAGTCTTCCCAGCTCAAAGTTTGTAACATTTTAGTAACACTACTCCTTTGTTGGAAATCACCCAGAACAAACCGTGCTGCTTTCCTTTGACTTGTTTGCAGTTCCCATATCAAGTAGTCTTGGTGAGTGTCTCATACACTAGAGCCATACTCTAACTGCGGTCTTACCAGAGACTTGTACGCCCTCTCCTTTACATCATTACACAAACTCTAACCATGTGAAGAGATTTGTAACCTTTCTCTTCCTCGTTAATATGATTAACCCAGTGAAGATCATTCCTTATATTGCTTACACTGTTCCCCATGAGGTACTATCAACACATCAACTGAGAGGACTTTTCCACTTGGTGAAAATTACAATTTGACTTTTCCCCATTTACATTCATACTCATTGTCTGTTGTCCATCTCACTACATTGTTTAAGTCCCCCTGCACTCGTTCGCAATCCCACAACTCATTCACTACTCTACACAGTATAACATCATTCACCAATGTTCTTATCTATGATTCCAGACCTTTACTTATAGCAATTATATATATAAGAATACATTAAGGCATAATGTAGCCACCCATTCAACCACTCTTTTGTCTAGTCCAGTTCCCCTCCCATTATCCACCCTATCAAAGGCCTTGGATAGTTCAATAGCGATACAGTCCAATCAGCCAGAAGTTCCTGGTGTCGTGCTAGATGCGACCAGTGCTGACAACCCAGTTGTCATTTTATAACGTAGGTCATCGTCCAAGATAAGGTAAGCTAAATCAGAACCAGGAAAGGTTAGAAAATAGGCCAAAAATATATAGCACTGCTTACCGGGTAGGGAATGAAATTGTTCTGTTCAAATAGCGAACTACTACAACAGCAAACCTGCACAACATTTAACTATTGTATTAAAGGCATTAGTAAACGAACAACCTTCAGTGGTGTTTTCAAACGTAGGAAAGATCACAATATGAAGATATAAAACTCAAGAGGACATATTCGGGCAAATATTCCTTTTTGGGAAGAGAAGTTAAGAATTGTGAGTAATTTAACAAGGTGGCAACTAGGCAACTATTCTCTGTACAACACTAATCAGAGAGAAAAAATGGAAGGGATCCGACATTTCGAAAAATGAAGGTATCGACAAAGAAAGACAAGGACGTAAAAATGAAGGGCTCTCTAGGTCTCCAATCCTCCAATATCGCCGAGCTCGTAGAAAGAATGACAGTTGAACAGAGGGGTCGGACAGGATAGATTAAAGAGCGGAGCCTGGCACAAGTAAGTGGAAACAAAGCCAGGAGTCAGCTAAGGGTCCCATGGTCGACAACTCACGCTCCCAAGTTAGGAGGCCCTGGAGGCACTTTTAGTCGCCCCTTACGACAGGCAGGGGATACCGTGGGTGTTCTTTTACCGCCCCCACCCACAGCGGGATAATTTACCAAGGGAGAGGCTCGATAAATTTCCATGTTCTCTGAAATTATTTAAGAAAAGACTAAATGCAGACCAGTGGTGAATGATTGATTGATTGATTGATTGATTGATTGATTGATTGATTGATTGATTGATTGATTGATTGATTGATCGATCGATTGATTGACTGACTGATTGATTGATTGATTTGTGCGGCCTCCGAAAAGGCCAGATGCATGTGTTTCTATTTGACGCCCATGGGAGACCTGATCAGCCGGGTCAGTGATGATCATTTGGCAGGGAGAGGTGGGTGGTTGTGTAGGAGCACTTTAACGTGGCAGTAACACACCGATGGTTTTCTGCGCCGCACAGACGGGAAAGGTAGCCGCCGTGGCCTTAATTAAGGTACAACCCTAACATTTGCCTGGTGTGAAAATGGGAAACCACGTGAAAACATCCTCAGGGGCTACCGACGGTGGGACTCGAACCTACCATATCATGAATGCAAGCTGGCTGATACACGGCCCTAACCGCACGGCCAACTCGAGTATTATCATTATTACTGTTATTATTTCTCTCTCTTTCTTTCTTTCTTTCTTTCTTTCTTTCTTTCTTTCTTTCTTTCTTAATCTGCTTACTCTCCAGGGTTGGTTTTTCCCTCGTACTCAGCGAGGGATCCCACCTCTACCGCCTCAAGGGTAGTGTCCTGGAATGTGAGACTTTGAGTCGACGGGATACAACTGAGGAGAACGACCAGTACATCGCCCAGGCGGTCTCACCTGCTATGCTGAACAGGGGCCTTGGTGGGGGGGATGGGAAGATTGGAAGGGGTAGACAAGGAAGAGGGAAGGAAGCGGCCGTGGCCTTAAGTTAGGTACCATCCCGGCATTTGCCTGGAGAAGAAGTGAGAAACCACGTAAAACCACTTGGAGGATGGCTGAGGTGGAAATCGAACTCCCCTCTACTCAGATGAGCTCCCAAGAGGCTGAGTGGACCCCGTTCCATCCCTCGTACCACTTTTCAAAATTTCGTGGCAGAGCCGAGAATCGAACCCGGGCTTCCGGGAGTGGCAGCTAATCACGATAACCACTACACCATTGAGGCGGCGTTATTATTATTATTATTATTATTATTATTATTATTATTATTATTATTATTATTATTATTATTATTATTTTCAGGACTGCCGATAGTACGGTTAGAATCCACCATCTCCCGAATGCAAGCTGATCAAACTGTTAGACATCGGTGTTTCGGCGCTGCTTCCCAGATTCAAGTCCTGTTTGGGGCATGTAAAATTTTTACCGGAAAAACCCGTCTTCCCGGTCAATTTAATTCCGATAATACTCCAGAATCAATCGTTTATCATCACCCCGAAGGAGAACCACGGCCTATTCAATCGCTGATTGACACCGTTTTAACGTCTGCTGCTAAAATTAAGGAGAAAATCAGAACCGTTTAATTCTGTCTACTGGTGTTATGTTCTGTGGTACTAAGGCAGAACCAGATATGTCCAAAAACGTGACGTTTTGTTTTTAATACTAATATTTACATAGAGTAACGAGGTTTAAGGTGGCAAAACCCTATATGGATAACAATGTATATGTCGCTAGCACAATGAACAATTTCTAGCGAATCTACGGAGGCAAAGCACGATTATGTCCAATGAGTGAAAGTATCTTCGCTTCCTTTCAAACTTTTACAACAATGCCCATAGAGAATGGTTGAAAACCCTTTGATGACCTTACCACATCAATTACGAGCTAATTGGAATTAAAACTGATTTGGGGGTAATCTCGCAAACTTTAAAATGCGTCTCCTGAAAAATCAGGTTTTTGGACATATCTGGTTCTGCCTTAGTACCACAGTGTTATTCTCGGTTCTGGGGTTTTAATTAGTACAGGATAAGTCTCATCCATCAACCTGACTGCCCGCCCGAGTGGCTCAGTTGATTAGTCCTTGTCTTTCTGAGCCCAAGTGGGCGGGTTCAAATCCGGCTCAGGTCAGTGGTCTTAAAGGTAACAATTCCATGTCGTTGGCTTCCGGCACGTTAAGAAACGCCTGTGGGACAAAATTTCGACACACCAGCGTCTATAAGAACTAGCATTTTGGACGGGCATAAAACAAATACAATTATTATTACACTCAACCTGAGTGTTGTTTAAGCTCTCCTAAAGCAAAACCTATGTAGAATTCTGCATAGAAAGAATTTACTTCAGCTATTACAACGACCAGTGAACTGTGAAATCAATATCTTTTTCACTAACAAACAGAAAGTTTTAGAGACTTTGCCGAGCAGGAATCCTTATCCTACTGTAGGGGAAATTCTTTAAAATAATGACGGATAATTGAAAAATGAAGTGACATTAACAGTTAAAGTGGAAGACTTCAGTAATCTGCGGCCATATGAAGGAACTCGTGTGCAGGAGTGAAGTACATGACCCCGAAGAACTCCATAGACGTACAGATGATGGTGCAGCCTCGATAAGGAACGACAACACGACGGGGGAACGTGAACGAGTCAGCTCGTCTCTGGTCGCATTGCGGACCTCATTTCCATTTTGAGTTACTGAGGGAATCGTGCTTGCTTTCATTTCTGATTCCTGGTAATTTACCTCTGTTTGGAATTCTCTTCAGCAAATTATAGTTACAGTAACAAAAAAAGAAAAGAAAAAAGAAAATCAACAGTATGATTCCAGTCACTGACCGCATGAGAAATGGAATTATGAAGCCCCCATCTAACGGCGGGGATAGGAGCTGTGCCGGCTGCCGAAACATGTCACACTCCTCTAGGGCAATGATTTATGCCTGACAAATGAAATGATAACTTTTGGAGAGTGTTGCTGGAATGACAGATGAGAGAGAAAACCGGAGTACCTGGAGAAAAACCTGCCCCGCCTCCGCTCCGTCCAGCACAAATCTCACATGGAGTGACCGTGATTTGAACCACGGAACGCAGCGGTACGAGGCCGGCGCGCTGATGTCTAAGCCACCTAGGCTCCTGTAGTTACAAAGTACCTAGCTTTTAAATGTACTTGTGTGAATTTTTATTTAAAGGTCATCAGCCACTGGGAAGAACCTTTCCGTAAAGCAAAACTACTCTGTATACTTCCTTATTTTATTCGGTCAAATTTAATTCTAGGCCCTACAACTTTCTAAATCTTGGCGTTGTACGGTCTTGCCAGCTTATTACTGAACTGGACCATTTCGAACAATCTATTGGCCGGAGAAAGGAGGTGGTTGTAATTATTCTTTTAAGAGGAATACAAATAGGCAACCGTCCTCTCTGTATATTTAATTCTATGAAAATGAAAATGAAAACCTACAACTTGTTTTCCAGTCAGTGACCGGGTCAGGGATGTAATGAATGAATCATATATAGGCTGTTATTACGATGGGGTCGCCACTCCCAAAGTGATATATTAATGAATGATAGATGCTACGAAATGAGAATGGAGAGTGTTGCTGGAATGAAAGATGACAGGGAAAACCGGAATACCCGGAGAAAAACCTGTCCCGCCTCCGCTTTGTCCAGCACGAATCTCACATGGAATGACGGGAATTTGAACCACGGTGTCCAGCGGTGAGAGGCCGACGCGCTGCCGTCTGAGCCACGGAGGCTCCCCATATTTAATTCTAATCAGAGATAAAAAATTGAAGGAATCTGATACTTCGAAAAATGAAGGCATCGGCCAAGGAAAGACAAGGGCCACGAAGGGCGTGAAAATGAAATACTCCCTAGGCCTCGATTGCTCTAATACCGTCGGGGTCGGAAAAGAACAAGAGTTGACCAAGGAAGGTCGGATACGGTAAATGAAAGTGAGGAGCCTGGCAAAAATAAGTAGAAGTAATGCCAGGACTCAGCTAAGGGCCCCGTGGTCGCTGACCCATGCTCCCAAGTCGAGAGCCCCTGGGTCCCCTTTAAGTCACCTCTTACGACAGGCAGGGATACTGTGAGTGCCCCACTCACAGGGGGTTGGCCCTAGAAAATCATGTCTAAGTACTCTCGCACCGGCAGAGAAATGTGAGAGGGTGGGCACCGTCATCAAGGAACCACATATGTGCAGAGGAATGTCATCAAGAGTCTCCGGCAAAGTTTCAGCTAGGAACAGCGAATACTACTGGCCTGTCAAACGCGCTGGGTGTACGAAAGGGCCAATGATAGTGTCCCATAACATGTTATATGTACTCGTAGTTTAGTCTCAACACATGCAGTGAAGTTCGCTAAATAAAAATAAACTCAATTCTCGTTTGATGTTACGTAAAGTCACTGAAAACAATAATCACTACCATCACGATATTCACGGCACAACTCGAGGGTGAGGCTCTAACTGACCTTCCATGTCACCACTCCAAACATGTAGGCTATCATCGTGAACCGTCCAGTGAAGTAACTTTCCATCAATCTACTCAAGCTAAACTATCCTACTAATAAAATTCATTTTACACACCCGCAATGTTTCTAGTCAGCGACATTTTCATCTCGTAAAGATACAGAATAGAATGCAATCTATATAAATAAATTTGTATGGGTTCCGCTGTCTGTAGTTTCGTTTGTTTTGCCAATTTTTCACATATTTATCCGTTTTAGGTCAACTCAAGATCGAATCTGTGGTTCTTATTTTTCATGTCTCTCTGTCTGTTCCACCATAACGGCGAAACAGCTGAATAGGTCTCGACCAAACGTCATATTTAGAATATGCTCATCCCGGGGAAGGTTTCGATATACATATTGAACCCATGACCTTTGTGTCCCAAGATATATGTCTCTTAAAACTACCACATGAGGTCCCATATTAATCGTAATGAGAAGCTTGAATGTATATTTATCTCGCAGAGGCGACACGAGGCAAGAAGGTTGTTCTCACGCTATGAGCCGTGACGTCACCCGCACGTGTCGAGGTTGGACGGATACAGAATAAACTGTTGGTTAAATAAATACATTTATTAAAAGGAATTACTAATGAACGTAATGTAATGAGTGTCCTGTAATTATGTGTGAGACAATTGGTCTTTATTAATACATATTTGGGGTTGCTGAGCTGTTTCCGAGAATATTTCATGAGAGACGCGCGTGTCTATTCAACTCACGCCACGTCGTCAGAATATAGTGCCTATCAAATGAGATAATTTAACCAGTTAATTTCGTACGAGATAATTTTAAATGTTCATGAACAATGTTACTAGCAATTTAGCAAGTACTTGGTTATAGTAAAAACTGCTTTAAACACATTTCCACAAGGTCTCCAAATGTACGCAAAATTTCTTGGCGGCAAGGAAAAATGCCTAAGAGAGGGGACGGAAAACTATAAATAAAGGGATGCGCCATCTTGAAATCATCCTGCATTTGAATTATTGGAGCTCATGCGAGAAGGTTATATTGTTGAGTAAATCGATCGACAAGTAATAGACTAAGTCCAGCAGAAACTTACATTTTCGCCGATGTGGCTGAGGTATTGTCTCCAAGTGGAAGTAGTTTTGTTCATTAGAGTGTCAATCATATGTAAAGACGGTCGTCTAAACGCCGAAGTAGTATTAGTGAAAATTCAAATAATATTGTGTCTTAAAAGGAAAGAGTAAATCGTCTGCGGGCGACAGTCCAAACATTCATGTTCGGTCCGCGAAAATATCGAGTGAAGGGCATTTCTTCTTTTTGTGCCTTTATTTCAGGAAAGAAATATGAATAAAACAAAATGTGAAGGCAGAAGTGTTAAAATGGCTAAATAAACATCGGAGGGTTGCTGGTGAGCTAACATGGAAGCTGACGTGCAGTTAAGGTAGGTGGAAGTGCTACTATCACCGCCTAGGTATCTGTTTTATGATGTCAAACTTATATTTTGTAATGGGTATTTATGACACAGTTTGGTCACCCATTTGTTTCGTGAATGTCAGAAAATATGACAAAATGTTATTTGTTTTTCATGCTTTGATAAATTTTATGAATTATTACGAGTGCGGTGTCATGTGTTGTAAATAGTCAACTTGAGGGTCACGAAGCGATATTAACGTCTAAAGTAGATCGTCATTTTCGTGACCTTATTTCCTGTTATTTGGTGGTGTCAAGTTAAGATTTTTTATCTGACATTATATACCCTACAGGGCACATTAATACTGCAGGATGATACCTACCTGCTCTTCTGTTCTTGCATACGGGCACCAGCTCAGCTACCGTCGGCAGAAATGGTCGATAATTTGGGTTCTTATGACGAGAGGATCATGGGGAACTCATATACTACATTAAACTACGAAATGAGGAACACTTTCGCTGTGATCAGAATTTTGAGCATAAGTTTGTATTCACAACACAAGTTAATTACAAGGATTGCACCTGTAGTGCCAAAATAAGTGCACCAAAGGCTCACCTCTCCAAATTAAAAAGAAAACAAAGCAAATACAATCTGGATGATGACGTTATGTTGAAATTTGTCGATCTGTGAACCAAGAAAAAAAACCGGATTTGTTCTCCCACATGGAAACTACATCCCTTTGTCTGCGACATGAAATGATATAATGGCAGAATTAAGGATACCTGCAGAGATTACCGCTATGATGAAAGTTTCCTCCCATACCGGGATATTTATATACACAAAAATTAGCAGCACAATAGGTAAATGAAAATAAACTAAGATAACCTACTCTAGCGCCCTCAATTACATATTTACACGGACGTGAACACACGTCCACCAGGCAGAAACATTTGCCAACAGGGCAATCATACCAGTAGCATAGTGCCAAGATCACCTTAGTAGAATACACAACCCTAAGAACGCGAATCCAACAAGAAAGGAAATACAAGGAAAAATGGATAAAAATAACTGACACACAGGTTTGCAAAAAAAACTCCCTGCCAAAGGAGAATGACCGACCTCCAGAGCAATTTAAATATGGCCGAGCTCACCCCAATACTGAGCAGGCGAACATTGACCTGAAGTCGGGTCTGGAGCCCCCTTCCACAACAAAAAAAACTTGTAAACAAACTCCCGCTAGACGTCTTACCCTACATTCTTTCACAAAGGGACTTTCAAGCTTCTACACATAACAGCCAATGGCATAAAATAAGTGAGGAAAAACGCATCTCACATCACGCTCCTGACTTCAATTAACCACCCACTCGGGTCGCAGTTGAATCACATAAAGTGTTCTACTATTCAATCATATCAAACCATCACCGCCAATATGCGGCACGACAACATTAACCTTGGGAGTCAGAGGTTCAAACCCAACGTTTGGCAGAGTAGCACAGAGTCGAATAGCGTTAAAACCTGCGCCTCCGCTATAGTTTACGCCCATCTAAGGCACGTAAATAGGGCCCCTTAACTAAATAAATACCATCAGCCTGCATACCTTACATTACGCAGGTATATCTGCCCTTCCCCTGGAATATAGTGGGAATTATACATAGTGCCTAATCCTACAAGTAAAATGCATTTCGCGACCGACCCAAAAGAAAATATCCGGTCTATCATACACAAACAAATATGTATCACTAGGCACACTACCTCTTGCCTCGATAACACATATTAACTCATTGTCCGCTTTACATAAAGATACAAGAAAACAAATCTAATTACTCTTACCCTTAGATATATCAAACGATCTTAATATGCAGCCTGATGGGCCACCATCAAATCCTATATGAATATCTACACGTTTACTTCTACTATCTCTGCGTGATGCCTTAACTCTACCATATGTCTGATAATTCATTGGTCCACTTATCTTAATTAATCTCCTCGTCTCTCCCTCCGGGTAGGCTAGCATGATTTAGCCCATCATGATAGATGTCTCAGCCAGGTTCGATTCATGGAGTCCAGTCTTCCAGCCCCGCTGGTTCATGGTGCCGCCTTCTTCTTGAGGGATGCCTCGTTCAAGGTAGCGTCTTCGAAGCCACGTTCTGAAGTTCTAGCCGCTCACTCTCCTCGGAATACCTTGACTTCTTACTACAATGAAATATTCACTTTAAACGCAACGCCACATTCTGGACATTTAGTTAGGTTGAGCTAGCACACAGCGCTAACACTTTGCAATACACACTCCTCGTCCTCCATTCTCGTATAACTGCATACTCGCTAACTTGTGCATTGTGTCACAAACTATTTTCTGCTCTAGAGACTATCCACTCGGTTACTGTGTTTTTATGCCCGCTTAACTTGGATTCAACAGTCTATCAGAGGATGAATATAGACCTCCTTAGCCTATTGTCCACACTTCCTCGGCACCTCGGGAGCTTCGCCCCCACCGCTATTTATCCGAGTCTACAAGTACGGCTTTCTATTGTTACTGATACTATTAATCACACGCGATCTCATTGATAGGTATCTGAACATCGCGCCACTTACAAATCCACCACCTGTAACTCTGTAAGTCACCTATCCACTGGATCAAAGTTATCACACTGTAATAATTACACACTGCCTTTGTTCTGAACAAAAGGTTTCTGGCGCAATCTAAGCAGACGTGCGACGCGTGCCGGCAGCAATATGATAGTCAACTGGATGATCTCCCCCATATCACTTAGCTTTTATACGGGGCAGCACCCCAAAGGACGCCAGGGGAAGTCCCGAGAAACAACTTGAGTCTGGAATGTGGCCACTACAGAGCTTCCCACGGTGGTTCTACTTGGAACATATTTATCGATCTAGTCATATGTTAATAAACCTAGAGGTATCTATAGCTTAGTAAAATTCTGGCCATCATTTCCATCTTTTTATTTTCCTGAAAAGCCTTCAATTACGGGAATTATGACACAATTTCCGTAATGTGGTGGGCCTGTCTGCTCCCGCTAAAAATCTCTGTTAAGATGGCAGGTCTCTCCCCCAGACAACATCCCATCTCTCTTTCTCTCTTCCTCACATATTCTTTCTTCGTCACACATGACCACGCCTTGCCTCGGGAAATCACCTCCTCGATTCCCGCTCTCTGTATAGCATCACGCCCTCACAAGCGGCGCCCTACTGCAAAATTATTACTGCGTTAAATATCCATACTTGCAGTCAAATACAATGGTACAGTAAAATATTTCTGTTTGAGTTATGACGGAGGTGGTGCAAGAGATCCGTGGTTGCCCATTTTCAATCGGGTGTAGGCGCGCTGTCGTGTTGAGCAATGTAGATCGGTGTATATATGTCACGAAGGTACTGCTATTTCTATGTCCGTTTAAACTGTGTCTGATTGACAATAAATAACAGTAAAGTTTGTCAGTCATTTTTCGTGAAATCCAGTTCAGAAATACGAAGTCACGTTATGCGAAATGTTTTATTATTAGAGTATTGTGTGTAATTATGCGTTGTGGATTCTAAGGATTATTATTCCATTATTTTGTCATTGAGATTTGTCGTGTTTGAGCAAGAGGTTTAAATCTTGTTATATATGAGTTGAGGTAGGATTTTGTGAATCAGGTGTTTGGAAGCCTGTAATTATGCCGGGAGACTGCATGAATCCGAGGAAGATATTTGTATACTGTTTGAGATGAAACTCGTGAAGGAATCCACGGAAGTGTAACTTTGTGACGTGTATAATTATTGAATGACATCTTAAAGTAAATCTCCGTGCATAATCTGTTTGGGGCCAGGAATGTCGTGTTTGTAAATTTTTGAGGGGTCGGAGATATCATTCCTTACAGACCAGTTTAAAACGTGAATATAGAGCATATGGAACTTATCAAAGCGAACCCAGGGAGGGGTCGCTCGCTTCGCTGGACAGCTGATCAGGCAGACCACGGCTCGGAAGATAAAAGTAACTTGCCGGTTCATAGTCAACGTGTTGAAAATCAGACCGTACTCTTTAGAATGGAGTTCGTAATTTTTGCAAGAACTAATTGAAATTTTCATCCATGAGTAACGTGTGTGTTATTAGATAGCATTCAATAACATTAATTTTTTTAATCGAGATCTGAACGTATGTTTGAAACCACGGAAGTTAGTCTATAATGAGCGAAGTTTACCATTTTCAGCGTGTCCAAAATAGAGTGTTGGTAGTAGTTATTGATTTATTTTTGAGGTGTGCACAAAGCCTTGTGGAAATGTCATGATGGGACGTGACATAGTATTTGGCTTACATTTTACGTCGAGTAACGTATGCATATTTTTAGTACTTAATAATTAGTATTACCCAAATGTTAATAATAGCTAGTGTTAGATTAAACTTATGGTGTGATGTCGCGAAACAAGATATAATACTGGAAATAAATTATATGTAAAAAAATTTCCAGCTGCACGATATCGACCAACGATAAACACTATAAAATATAACTACATCAGAATTTGAGTAGGGACTTGTTAAAGATACCATTCGTCCGCGGAGATAGAATTTGTTGTTAATTAGGATTTATAAAATCATTTCAATTTATTTAATTATTGCTTGTTGTTTTAAGGGGCCTAACATCGAAGGTCATCGGCCCCATTAAATTATTAAACTCGGTGGAAACCGTACTTGTGAAATAATGTAAAGCCAAGTGAATAACTTGAAGGTGTATTCCGGAAATCTTACTTTATTTTGCTGGAAAAGTTCAATTATTAACTCAACGCTTAAGAGGACATGTCCGAATGTAATGCATTTTACTGCCGCAAAGTATTGTGAGCATTGTTGTTGTTGTTGTATTATTTGACTTTGATTGATTGAGCATTAAATGTGCTGGGATTAGTAAAGTGGACACCTTGGTCATCAACCGATGTAACTTAATTGTGTTTCGCCTTCAGCGTAGAAATTTGAATGGTCATGGGGTCATCAACCTCAGTGACTTAGATTAACGCCATATGCCATTATAGCATCATTTTCCTTGCGGTCATCATCCACAATGACTTTAAAGTAAATTAGAAGGTTAGATGTCGGTCCATGACTTAGTCGCAGGTGACATCGATTCAATTAAGCCTCCATGCCGTACAACCACTGTGTGGCACATACCGATTGGACTGCTTTAATTATACCAAGAGTCCTGAGTTCGTGTTACGAGGGCTGGACCATCACGAATCATTATAATGGTACATGTAGTCTCTCATGGAAGCCGAATTTATGGAATTCCAGACTTCTTTTCTTCTTCATTTGTGTCAAGGGTTTCTAGTAAGGATGCCGATCAGGCAGTTAAGTCAAAGTTTCTCAAACCATTATACCTCTCCTCTGCGTTGTAATTATTGTTGCGTTGATTGGACAAGATGAGTTCAAATTATAATTATTTCTGAATTTTCCTCATTAATTCTTGAATAAAACACAAACTTTCTAGTGTTGATCTTTCATTCAAGTAGATGGATTAGATATACTGAAATCCGCCTTTTACCTCAGCAAGTGACGAAGAATCCGTAACGACCCAAGAGACAGATCTCATGCTAATTGCTGATAGGTAAGGAGGTAGGTATCCATTATGGACCACCAAGGGTTCAATATTATTTAAAAATCCTTGAATAGACGGGAGGTTTATAGGAAAATCAGAATAGTTTTCCTCCATTTTCTCTTATACTATTGATTTTCTGCAAATTCCGTGGACTGCGTGTGAAACATCTCTTCATTATAAACAACTTTTGTTATGTTCATAATTTTAGCTTACTCTTCAAATGACGGAGAAAATTACTATTTTCTGCGGGCATCATGTTCTGCATTGAGTGACCGACAGACCGACAACGAACCTACAGGTTACCATGGCGACGTCTCTGACTGCTTGCCAGCAGGGAAGTAACGTATTGTCATTTTTCTCACCATTCCTCTAAACTCGTGGTTGTTCCTTGCGTATAAAGCAAGAGAGACGTCAATCGGCCTTTCTGCGGGATATTGGCGGAATATCGTTGGAGGTTATAACTGTCCTCAAATGGTCACCTTATCTGTTTACCTAAGAATTCCTGCGCCTAAATTTCTCCCCTGTTACCGCTTTCTTATATCCGTAACTCATGTATGTGTGTTCCTTGGGTATTCAGCCCGAAGGCTAGTTTGATCCTCCACAGCTCCGCCAACAGCAGTCATAAAGAGCCTAGGCGTCACTAAAGAGGCGTACTAGGGAAATGAGGAGCGAGATAGTTCCAGTTTCTTTTCTCACCGAGCCAGAAGTTGCTATTGCATATCAGTCTGCCAAGCGCACTGAAATGCATGCACCGACCGACCCTATGAGCGATATTTTCACACCATGCATAACAGGGACTGGCTGCATCAGGAATGGCATTACTATCATCGCTCATACCTCACTTTCATAATGTCAAAGCCATGGATGAGACTGAGATAGTCAATTAAATTAACAAATTTATTCTAGCCCATACCAGAAGACATAGTGTACTGTAAACACTGCATCTTGCCAGCAAAGGCCACCGTAACTCATACCTTCATAATTTATTGAGGGACATTTGATTTTCCAATACATCCACTTGGTATTTACATATTTGTCCTATCCGGCTGTCCTCAGATTTAATCCTATTTTCTATTAATTTCAACTTTCTTAACTGTACTTCTTTCTTCCTTAATTACTCTGTAAGTATGTGAGGGCTAATCTTGAAACCTGGAAACTCTTTTCTTTGAGGGAAAATTCCAAGCTATACCAATATATAATTTTCGGCCCCAGAAAATATCGAAATACAGGCGCAATTTTAATGACGGTGCAGACCTTCCTTTCGGGATAATTGGTGGCTAAACGGTAAATCGTATTATAAAACAGAGAGCACATTACCCGTTCTATTTGGAGAGATTAACAACTTTGGTCTTATGACTTATTGTCCTGCCTCGATTGTTCATACGTCAGATAGCAGTTCATTTCTCGATTATAATCAAATCTTTCGAACTGGATTGTGATTGGCAGTACGAAATGTGGCCTTCCATTATCCTCAAACGTTCCTCAATGCCTACCTTACATCACAAGCAACGTATTCTGGTCTTCCTGGTTTGTTTCTGGGATAGCTCTAACAGGCATGCAATTTAATTTAATCTTACTCCCTGCCTTTACAGTAATTTACGGAAGAATCCGTATACAATGTAGAATACCGTAGCGAAGCACTGGTACATTTGCTAGTTTACAATAATCAATCTTGACCGTGTGCCATAATGTATTTTGTTCGTGAGGTCGGCTATCACAAAAATGCACTTCGCTGGTATCAAATAGACCCGTCACCTATACTTAATTGCCGTTACCTACTGTCTTACGTAAAATAGTATTCATGGGAGAAACATCAACTTGTACTTAAAATAGGCGTTACAGCACGTTCACTGGGATTTGACAACCTTTATATTCATCAATCGTTCTGGATTGCTACAGGATATCGTGCCTCTTATACAGCCTGCCTCAGAAATATTACATCTCAACCTATACACCATGTTACAAAAATTCATCTCCGTAGAAATATAGGGCCTCTTATCCTCGGCATCCTGCTTATGCTTCATCACTCATTAAATACAGACTCACTCTGCATTTAACATCTTCCTAACCATCCTCAAATATTTCATTTCCATTACACTCCATTTTCTTCATACTTGAAACTTTTTTAAATACAAGCGATCCCATGATCAAACAACTTTATAATGATCTCACAATTAGCTTCTCTAAAGTTTTCCTGACCTCAGGAGCAAAATAGCATACCGTGATTTTCTGTACCACAAATACACGGTATCACAAAGTTTAAGTTTTCCAAAATGCTGAATTATGATTTTCTTCACTGGAATTCGATATAAACCGCAAATCTCGCTTGACATTACTGCTGAACACATAATTCATCATCATCTCAAATTTTATCCTGACATTAATATTATTGTTGGATGCATCGTTATTTGACTTTAACGTACTCACAACGGTTAGTTTATCATCATTATTGTAACTTTTACCTGCCCGAACATTATTTCATTGATTCTCATTGCAATATTTAACTTCACTTATTTTTTAAGAAATTTAAACGTGGTTTAAAGTCTCACGCGCTGACATAAATACCAAACAATTCGCATCTACAATGGAATAACGACAAGACACTTCCTCATCATCGCATTATAGTTGATTATATACGCCACATATACAACGCGACGTTATGATTTATTAATTCATTAATTTAAAGGGACAAGCATTTACATCTTAAATACAAAACATAATGTTTAAACAGACCTGTAATTGGAATCGTTTGGCGTAGCATTATCTCAGCTTCATCTTCTGCCACCCACCTCCAACTTAGTCTCTCATAATTGCAGGACACATTCATTGCTTAAATATTGCCTTATAAAACACAGATTCTGCACTAGTCTTGAAGCAATACGCATTAATTTTATCAAACGTAAATAATACATTTTATTCCGCCCACATATAACAGTTAAACCACCCCGCGTCGTACCGAAAATTCAACTGACGTAGTTTGTGGAAATCTCCAACTCCTTCTTTTCCAGATGTTTCACAGGTGTGACCGACCGTGAGGCACAAGCTTATCTCGGCCATCCCACAACAGTTCTCCCTTACCGATTACCAAAATCACATCGACCGAAAAAATGCACACGCTGTCTGCTGTCTCCCTACGCAGTTCAGGAATCCTACAATTATTTAACTTATTATTTTCTTCCCCGACCGTGATAGATCTCGTAACTGCAATTTTTCAATAGCTTATTTTGTCTTCGTTCACTATTTACCACTTGGTAAAATATTCATCCCTCAAGACAACTGGCTTTAGAGGTTTTAAAAGCCCACTTTAAGTCTTCTTCTTGATGTTGCCTGACGTAGGTTCACCCTCTCGGAACAAGAATAACGACTTGGTTGAGGAGGGGATATTTATACCTTTTCTAGGGACGCCCTGCTTGGCGTTATGTACTGTTGTGCAATCATTCCATTTGACGACCACGTGACCGATTTCTTCGAAACTCACCCCAGAGATTCCACCTACTTTTCCAGTCATGATGGTGTTGTTTTCTGATTTTTCCTGTTTCTTTAATGGTTGTACTTAATTTCGTGCATTAGGGTTCCCGCGCATTTTGACTGCATGTCCTTGACACGTGTGAACAATTCTTCCAGCATGGATACCAACATTTCTCCGAGCCTAATTAAATACATTTGCATCCTGTGTACTTTATTTTCATCACACATTTCCCAAAATTCTTAATTACTTATTTCTTTGTAAATGACTGTACCGAAATCTCTCGCAATGAAGGTTATTTTCCAGATTTTCATTATTAATTACCCGAAGTCTTCCGAAACCTCTTTCGAATTTGTGGGCCGCTTACTGCTGTAAGTTGTCACGCCAAAAAAACGAGAGATGAGCTTGCAATAAAATATGGATTCACTTCATCTTGTAGTTGAAATTACAGCAAGGTAGAAATATGGGCTCAGTTTAATGTGTATATAATTTGTCAATAACACAGTGTACACAATTGACAACATCCCGTGTGTGCGTACTTGTGATTACGATAGGGTCAACAATTTATTATTACCATTTCGTCTTTATATATCATATTTTAAACGAGGATGTGGGCGGCGAAGACTATCGACGTGGAAACTTCAATAGTGGTTCATTATCTACGATACGGCAAACGAAAGAGGAAATTTTACTCCAATGGTCGTCGATCTTCTCTGAGGAGAAGAAGATGATGATGATCATTATATTATTCTAATCGTTACAAATTTGATTGTGGTCTGTATTGACAGTTATCAGTTACAAGCTAAAACGTTAATTAAGGTCAACTTAAACAATACTTGTGTTACTCGTGATGAGTTTCAATTGGTCAGTACATGTTTCGGCTTGTTTCAAGCCATCATCAGATGACAAAGCATGGTGAAGTGTAATCATTCCCTTATAGACTAAAAGACATATATAAAATATGCATGCAAAAACATATGAACCTTCATGAGGATGACTTAAAGTTACTAATCTTAAAATAAATTTACATAAAATAAATGATCCTATTTATAAATTATTAAAATTCATGTGATGTTAAAACACAGGATATGAATTTAGTGATGAGTGCGTGAATTCTCTGTCGCATTATAAGCACTCGTTAGATCAGTTAACATAAAGGGACGTGTGCATTTTCATGCGGTTTGAAGTTGAAGAATGTGTGTTTTTCATGCAGTGGGACTAAGAACACTTAGGAAATTCTTAAAAATTAGTGCTTCTTGATAAAGAGAACGCCCTGTTTCAAACACTGTGTTTAGTTGGATTTCAAGGGCATATTAAATTTTGAAGCAGAACATAGAGCTGGTTTGATTGAGTCCTTCAAAAAGTGTGAACATTTCTGAAGTGAGATGTTAAGAAATGAAGATATTAACCAAGATGTGGTCATCATGTTGTTGAATTGACAAACCCGAATTCTTATTTGGATGATAGACTAAATGTTCTTGGAACAAACTGGATATTCTCTGATCTTCTGATGGTCTGTGAATACTCCCCAAATTGCTAAAACGGATGAGTTTACAAAGCAGATGAACGTCAGCAAATTGCAAAAGATCTTTGCGATTTGCTTTACGTCGCACTGACACAGACAGATCTTATGACGCCGATGGGATGGGAAAGGGTTAGGAGTGGGAAGGAAGCGGTCGTGGCTTTAATTAAGGTACAGCGCCGGCATTTTCTTGGTGTGAGAATGGGAAAACACGGATACCATCTTCAGAGCTGCCTACAGTAGGGTTCGAACCCACTATCTCCCGGATACAAGCTCACAGCTCCGCGCACCTAACCGCACGGCCAACATAACCAGTTAAAAGACCTTATGGTGAAAATAAGCATAGATGCTACAGAAATGTACTTTGCCGGGCTGAGTGGATCAGACGGTTGGGACGCTGGCCTCCTGACTCTAACTGGCAGGTTCGATCCTGGTTCGTATCGGTAGATTTACTGCCACGTAAAAGAAATCCTGCGGGACAACATTCCAACACCTCAGCGTCTCCGAATAGTTGAACGTAAAGCAAATAACATTATTATCACTATTAATACTATTATTATTAGAAATTAGCTTTAAATTATACCGTTCATTGGAAACTCGCTTAAAGCTGGCCCCGGTGGGCTCACAGCTGAATGTTATCTTTCTTTCTTAATCAATTTGCACTCCAGGGTTAGTTTTTCCCTCGGACAGCGAGGGATCCCACTACCGTCTCAAGGAGCGTGAGATTTGGGTAGGGGGATACAGCTTGAAAGGAGGACCATGCCTCGCCCAGGCAGCATCACCTGCTATGCTGAACAGGTGCCTTTTGGGGAGAATGGGGAGATTGGAAGGAATAGACAAGAAGGAGGGAAGGAAGCGGCCGTGGCCTTAATTTAGGTACCATCCCAGCATTTGTCCGGAGAAGTGGAATGCCACGGAAAACTACTTCGAGAATGATTGAGGTGGGGATCGAAACCTCTCTACTCAGATGGCCTCGCGAGTATGAGTGGACCAAGTTCCAGCCCTCGTACCACTTTTTAAATTTCGTGGCAGAGCTGGGAATCGAACCCGGGCTTCAAGGGGTGGCTGCTAATCACACTAACCAGCACTGCACTACAGAGGCGGACTGTTTACTTATTCTAGACTGGCGGAAAAATTTATCCAAACACAATGTATTAAGGAATGTAGAATATGGGCATTTTGGCAATATATTTGTCGATGTAACATATTTAATTGATTAAAGATACAAGACTACAGGTTAATATCCGTGCGAGAAACGCCATCGCAAATGTGCCATGCTGGTCCATTAATAACCAGTGTAATTGTCTGACTGTTGAATGCAGGCATGCATTGTGTCGTGATGTCCCATACGTGCTCGACTGGGGACAGACGGGGGATCGAGCAGGCCAAGGCAATAGGTCGACATTCTGTAGAACACGTTCGGTTACAACAGCGGCATGGGGGCTTGGAAAACACTCCCGGGAATGCTATTCATGAATGGCAGCACATCAGGTCGCATCACCAGTCGAACTTACACATCTGCAGCCAGGGTGTGTCGGATAACCACCAGAGTGCCCCTGCTGTCATAGGAAATGATTCCCCACACTAGAACTCCCGGTATAGGTCCAGTGCTTCGAAGCCGCAGACACGTGGAATGCAGGTGGTTACCTGGCCACCTTCTAACCAACACACGGCCATCACTGGCACCAAGGCAGAACCGGATATAATCGTAAAACGCATCGGACCTCCACTACAAACTCCAGTGAGCTATCGCTTGACACCACCGAAGTCGCAGACGGCGGTGGTTTCGGGTAAGTGGAATGCACGCCGTAGGGCGTCTGGCTCGGAGCTGACCTTCAAGTAACCGATTTCGAACAGCTCGTTGCGTCACTGTGGTGCCAACTGCCTCTCGAATTGCTGCCAGAGACCTAGTCCGCTGCGCCACAGTCATACGCCGAATAACGGCGGTCCTCCCTCTCCGTGGTGCCACGGGGACGTCCGGAGCCCGGTCTTCTTGCGAGCGTACCTTCTCGTGACCACTGCTGCCAGCACGCATGCACAGTGGAGACATTCCTGCCAAGTCGCTCTGCAATAGCGCGGAATGAAAATCCACCTTCACGTAGCCCTATAATACGGCCTCGTCCAACAACAGTGGGCTGTTGATACTGGCGGCTTCGTCGTCGCAAAGGCATTCTTGACCCACTCACAGTCACTCCGTCCAATCTCACAGGTAACTAACACTCTCGCACAGTATTTAAAGCACACCTGATGTGCAACGTGATGGGGCCGCTAATAGCGCCACGCTAATGCGATTTGCGGGAAATTTGAATCAATGTCATCTGCCTGAGCCGGAGTTTACGTATGACTAACGTTCGTTAATCCAGCGCAAACCCTTCTTAGTGTTTGGATATATTTTCCCTCCAGTATATTATTTAAATAATCAGATTGAAATTATTCATTATTAAAAGTATTCGATTATCCCATCACTAGGCGATAAGGAGATGACATTGCCTTTAATTCATTAATTAATTAATTGTCAGCATGTCGCATAATATGCATAGTGCTCATTTTAATATATCACGCAATACTTACTTAGGCCATATTAACACTTAGATTAGTAAAATTAATCCAATTGCAAACGTATTTACGTGTAGCTTATTGAGACTGATGATGATAAGTGCTATCAAGTCGACGGCCTATTCGCAACACTACGCTATTAAGTGCGGGATGTTTTCTTCCTCTAGTCACGTGGTTACAGAAATTCCCAGCCACATCAGTCAAGCTATTTCCTGTTAGGGAATAACGGACGGCTGCGATACCAACAAATTATTTTACTTACCACGGAGAGGTCGATCAAGCTCCACGAGAAGATGTTGACTAGTACACAAAACATAGACCTCATAATCTGACCGCCATGCCCCGTGTAACGAAGGTCACACAACCTTTTGACCCAGAGATAAGGAGGCTGCATTTCTCTGGTCAGTGAGCATCCAAGGCCTCCAAGGTTGCGGCATTTCCCTGCTCTATACACTTAGATCCACAATGGAGAAAAATCTACACATATACTTCCTTCATCTGATGGCAATCGATATCTAGGTCAAGAAATTCTGACTCACGGAACACCGATGTAAACAAACATTGTTATGAGAAGATGTGCCTTAAAACGATTCTGGAGTATCGGTTGAACGAATGTTTAATTAATTCCTGCTGTTATTTCTTTCTTTCTTTCTTTCTTTCTTTCTTTTATTCATTTTTCTTAATCCATTTACCCTCCATGGTTGGTTTTACCCTCGGACTCAGCGAGGGATCCCACCTCTACCGCCTCAAGGGCAGTGTCCTGGAGCGTGAGGCTTTGGTTCGGCGGAATACAACTGGGAAGGAGGACCAGTACCTCACTATGGCCGTCTCATCTTCTATGCTGAACAGGGGCCTTCTGCGGAATGGTAGGATTGGAAGGGACAGAAAAGGAAGAGGAAGGAAGCGGCCGCGACATTAGATTGGGTATCATCCCGGCATTTGCCTGGAGAAGAAGTGGGAAACCACGGAAAACTACTTCCACTATGGCGGAGGTGGTAATCGAAGCTTCTCTACTCAGTTGACCTCCCGAGGCTGAATGGACCCCGTTCCAGCCCTCGTACCACTTTTCAAATTTCGTGACAAAGTCAGGAATCGAACCCAGGTCTACGGGGTTGGCAGCTAATCACACGAACAACTACACCACAGAGACAGACTGTTATTTATTTATTTATTTATTTATTTATTTATTTATTTATTTATTTATTTATTTATTTATTTATTTATTTATTTATTTTGGGTGACTACGAACCACGTTAATTCATCTCTTTCTGGACTGTAATCTTCGTCCAGTTCTCCTTCATACTTTTACTCTGCAATCTCTGTTTCATTCTGTCCACGGTGCTTGGGTACCTCCTAATAGCCTCCTATTTAATATTAATACTAACCTCCTAGTAGCCTTCTTCCTCGGCTTTTAAGCATCCCTGTTGCTGGTTTTCGTTCCTTGCATTCCCGTTTCTTCCAGGTCCTTCTTCACCTCCTGATACCAGCGCACCGTAGTTTTTCTGATCTCAAAGTCTTATTATCTGATTGCTCAGTCTTCTCGGGTTCATTGTTCAGATATGTCCGAAGAATATGGCTCTCCTCTTCCGAATGGTATCTGAGATCTTTTCCATCTTGAGATATAATTTTTGGTTTCCTTAAAATGATCCTAGGGGCTGCCTGGCCGAGGCGGTAAAGGCGTGCTCGGTTCGCCCGGAAGGACGTGGGTTCGAATCCCCGTCAGGAAGTCGTAAATTTAAGAAACGAGATTTCCACTTCCGGTGGTGCATATGGCCCTGAGGTTCACTCAGCCTACACCAACAATGAGTACCAGGTTAATTCCTGGGGGCAAAGGCGGCCGCGCGTAGAGCTAACCACTCTACCCCATCACGTGCCGAGGTTAACAATGGTGGAAGCCTTTACCTTCCACTCCTCCAAGGGCCTTCATGGCCTGTACGGAGGTGACTTTGCGTTTTGCTTTTACAATGATCCCATGTCATCCCATCAAGAAAGCAATATTAAAACTGAGAGGACTTCTCCCTTCGGGATGAATCTAATTGATGAAGGGAGTCAATGCTGGTTCGTATGTTCTACTTTCATTTTCCCTATATTTTGTCACTATTCATATTATCGACACACCTTTTCTGGATATATTTGTGTATGGGAATGAGGAGTAAGTAGGGAGCTCTCCCGGTTCCTGTAGTGCTGCCAACTGAATGAAAATGAAATCTGCATTTAATGGAGAATATGATCGATCGGTATGAGGTTTCTAAACCTTTATTATCTTAAGTCATAACTGTGTCACACACACATTATATAACATTTCTCGATGCGAATCTTGTTCCCACCGGGCGAGTTAGCCGTGCGCGTAGAGGCGCACGGCTGTGAGCTTGCATCCGGGAGATAGTAGGTTCGAATCCCACTATCGGCAGCCCTGAAAATGGTTTTCCGTGATTTCCCATTTTCACACCAGGCAAATGCTGGGGCTGTACCCTAATTAAGGCCACGGCCGCTTCCTTCCAACTCCTAGGCCTTTCCAATCCCATCGTCGCCATAAGACCTATCTGTGTCGGCGCAACGTAAAGCCCCTAGCAAAAAAAAAAATCTTGTTCCTAGCATGAATTAGTCTCGCTTTGCTGTGTAAACAACAACAGTACTAGTACGTGAAGTGTACGCCACATGACGCACAGCGATACATAAGCGATTCATAGTTTGTGTTTCGAAGGTTGCCAGTACGAATCTCGAAGATTGCCGAGGTCGACCGATTCAGCACTAGGGTGTAAATATATCCAGAAAAAAGCGTGCCGATAATTCACGTTCTGAAGTTTTTAGTGCTTGTACGATATGCATATTCTACAAAGTGTCTCTGGATTGCTTGAGAAAGGGCAAAGTCACATGATGCCGATGGTGACGTACATATAGAGAAAATTCCGACAGCAAAATAATTGAAAAATTAAAATTTACATATTCAATTACTGAAGCTGTCGAAGATAAATAGACGTCATTAACGGAGCTTCCTCCCCTGGCAAAACATCCCCTCTAAGAGCTAATGGAAAAACTTTCGGGTGTTTAGCTACAACGATGTGCTTCGTGTAGCAATAAGGAAATATTCAACGATATTTTTACACCTCACTACCAGTACACATCATAAGACACCCTTAGGTAGGTGCTTAAATTTATTTGATAATAATTGTTACGGAGTATCGTGGATTAGCAGAGGTGAAAGAAGGTGCGGGGGTGAACAGGTCCCAAAATACGAAATTAAAGTTAAGATAAAATTTAACAAGGTTATATTTTCTTAGCAAAATCAAGAAATAACAAGAATGGCAGGTACAGAGTAGCAAGGCAACAAATGTACAATTACGGTATTCACAGGATTTGGGCTCCGAGAGCCAGACACACAATTCTTGAGCTATAAGCCCAACCTTACGATATACAGAATTCAACAAAGGGGCAGAAGACCCCAATCATGCCTAGGAGCCCTTGCTCCTCTTTACACAGAAAAGCCTCCTCGAGGCACGCAAAAAACAAATTTTTATTTTGGAAAGAGCAACCCGCTCTCAAAGTTCTAGCCTATCAAAGGCCACACCAAATTCCACCTTCAAGCTGTCCTCCAAGGACATAGACACAGGGGTACAAATACCCAACCTACTGAGGCCTATTAAGTGAAGAAACAGAAATATTCCATGGCCTCGACAACACCAACTTGAGAGGAGGCACAACTGCACTCCTAATATATTTGTTTAAAACCTACTTGGCACTAGGCCGTTAATGCAAGGGCTAATCCCATACTAAAGAGGTGACTTATATGAGGAGACAATTTACATTACGCTAGAAGAAACGGTTGAGAAAATAAGTTCACCTCGAACCAATATGAGTGGGAGCTCGAGAGGGTTAAGCACTCTCTATCCCAATTTGTAGTTTAAACAGAAAGAATTGATACCGAGTGTCTTTACATTTTAGAGGAAAGTTACATGGAAAAGGCTTCGGACCTGCCCCGAGAGTTAAACTGCTGAGCTAGCAAGAAAAGAAGTTATTAAAAGGCCATTACCTTGTGGTTGAACTGCTGCCCGAAGAAAGAGGCGCTTCCCGCCCCCTGCTACGTACTTTACACACTGAAAGATGTTACAGAAGTGGCGCCGAGACCCGAAAATCAGCAGTTTATATACTCTCGCGGAAAGTTCGAGGCGTTTCAAGAATGAGAACACCCTCCCACAAAAATTTTATTGGCTAACCAAGAAAACCCCTACACAAGATGAAGAAGAAACACATTATTGGTGGAAAATTAATTCGAGAAATTCGGGATTGGTAAATTCAAAACAAGGGGAAAGAAAGGGTTAATATTGCCAACTTAAACAATGACTGAAAGAAATTTAACAAAGAACAAACTTATGAATTCAAAATTTCTCCAAAAACATAGTTCCTTCACTTCGCACTAGGGTGCACAATAGTAGTTCTTCAGTAGTGCCATCTGGAAGAGAATGTCCACACTTCTTACTACAGGCAAAACAAAAATACATCCAAAAAGACCCAGTTCAGAAACTTCAAAATTTCCAAGTAGTGACATCTTCTGAGAAACTTGAAAATTAACACAGTAGATAGAGTTCAGACTTCCTCCAGTAGAGGAGTTTCAACTGGCGCAAAGTTTGAATGAGCGGCGTGGGGATGTACCACCCGGTACAGACCTCCCCCCAAAAAAATGTTCCTCCAAGGGGTAACACAGAAGAGCATAATCTTTTGTTTCAAAATAAGTTCCAAGTTATGATGTTGACATAGACATTCATTGCAGAAGCATTTATAAAATTTATAAAAATTTTCTAAATTTGGTTTGATCCAGTTTCAGAATTCATTATAGTAACTTTATGCTTGTAGAAGTTGAATTCAGAAGGAAACTATTAGTTTTTAAAGTTGAGAAAAAAAATTTCTAAGTCCACCAGATATTGCCAAAAAAAAAAGGGTAATTGTTGATGTGAAATGTCCATGTAGCTGATTAAGTATATCAGTTGCCAATGACTTTGATGGCTAGACCAGCCGCCGCTGCTTGAGTCCAGAGAAGGCCGCTCGGACCCCTCAAGTACCCTGAGATACCGCTCGCCCGCACTATGAGAGGGGTAGTGGAGTTGAAGCACGCCGCGCCCGCGGCGAACATGCAGGTCGCGGGCCAGTTACAGGTTGTGCGCCACACATCAGCCTTGGCCGGGAGGAGGACTCCGGCTCGCCGTACACTGGTTGGCCTCACTGGAGAAGGGCGGGCCCATACCCTGCCTCAGGAGCGGTACGGCGCCGCGCTGCTGCGGTGGCACTGAAACATTAAAGCTCAGCGGCAGAATTTTGTTGGACCATCATCATTTTTGGAGGGCACAGGCTTTGTGGAGAGGTTGAGGGGCCAGCGGCGTGAAGATATTCATTTCATATACAAGCCACTGTGTGTTATGTTAGCAGGAGACGGGAGCGTGGTAATGGCCATGGTAAGGACAGGATGGCAGTTTAACTGATCGGGGAAGGTTTACAATAAATGCTTAAATATAAAAAAATATTATTGAAAGGGCAGAAGGCCTTAAAAGTGAAACCCCACAAAAAAATATAACCTTCCTATTTATTTCAAGATTATATGAAGCAAGTTAGCACAGAAATTATACAGGTTTCACCTGCGACAGGTGAACCCTAAATATCCTCTCGGTGGCTGGATTACTTAACAATAAGGTAACGGGAGTAAGGAAATCGAGAATGATACACGGCCCATGAAATCTGGGGGCAAGCTTGCCCGCGGGAACAAAATTCTTGACCACCACCAGGTCACCTAGCTTCAAATGGGTGGGTCTCCGTCCACGATCATATCTTTCCCTAAACTTTTCATGAGACACCTTAAGATTGGCTTTAGCCTTCTTCCAAAGATCTTTAATGTTATCTGGATCTATTGTCTCAGGTAGAATGTCACTCAGAGACCAGAGGTTAGAGAGCGGCGTGTTGGGAACAAACTTGAACATCAACGAAGCTGGAGTAAACTTATGTGATTCATGAACCGCCGAGTTCAAAGCAAAGGCTAACCAATGCAGGGACGTGTCCCACCTAGAATGATCTTCGTGATGATAGGCAATAAGCGCGGACCTGAGATTACGATTAACCCGTTCAGCCAGAGATGGTTGAGGGTAATAAGCAGAAGTTGTCACATGAGAGATGGACAGGTCAAAGCAGAATTTACGAAATAGATTAGATGTAAAAGCCTTAGCATTATCAGACACAATATATTGACACGGACCAAAAGAAGCAAAGATAGAATTTAGACAAGTAATGGTGGACTGAGCGGTAGCCAGCTTAGTCGGAAATAACCAGGAAAATCTTGTAAAACCATCTACACATACAAAGATGAACTTGTTGGCATTTCCCTTTGACTGGGGGAAGGGTGCTACATAATCAATATACAGGCGTTCCATTGGGCGCGAAGCCTGATGAGAAGACAAAAGGCCTACCTTGGTGGACACGGTGGGTTTACTAAGCAAGCAGGATTTACAAGCCTTTACTAGTTCACGGATTTCACCGTCCATACCCTTCCAGATGAACCTTTCACGAATCTTTTCACGAGTTTTAAAGATGCCTAGATGCCCCCCGAATGGGGTCTCATGATAGTACTTAAAGATCATAGGTACAAGAACAGCTGGAACGACAACTTTCATCATCTTATCATGCCTCGAAGGGCAACATAAAACACCATTCCTCAGTACATAAGGGACGACGTGTTCCCCAGAAGAAAGGGTTTCCATTATCGGAGCCAGCGTCGGATCTTCACGTTGGTATTTCTCGATATCCCTAAAGAGCATGGGAGCATCTGTTAAGATGGCATTAACCTCAGATAGTATGGACTCGGGAGGTGATGAACTATCGACCGATTCATGGGTCGCGATGTCATTGGAAAACATACGGCTGAGTCCGTCTGCGACAACATTTTCAGTACCTCGGATATGCCTGACATCGAATTGGAAGGCAGAAATTCGGATGGCCCAACGGGCTATACGACCAGTACGACGCGGCCTACCTATGACCCAGCTTAAGGCTTGATTATCCGTCTCCAGGTCGAATTTGACATGTTCCAGATAGAGACGGAACTTTTCTAAGGCAAATAAGACTGCCAAACCTTCGAGCTCATAGATGGAATACTTGGCTTCTTGAGCCGACAGAGTCCTAGATGCATAGGCGATGGGTCGCCTACCTAGTTTAGTCTCTTGAAGAAGGACTGCAGCTACCGCCGACGACGACGCGTCAGTTTGGATGATGAATTTCTTCGAGAAATCTGGCATAACAAGGACAGGGGCATTACAGAGAGCTAATTTAAGATCTTCAAAAGCGGCTTGTTGAGAAGGTCCCCACTCAAATTTGATGCCTTTCCTACGAAGAAGGTTCAAGGGCGCCACTCTATTAGCGAAGTTAGGAATAAACTTCCTGAAGAAATTCACCATACCAATGAACCTGGCGATACCTTTGATGTCCTTGGGAGGTTTAAAATCACGGATGGCCTGTGTTCTAGAATGATCGACTGCAACACCATCAGGTGACACAATATGCCCTAGGAATGACATGGAGGGCTTAGAAAAGGCAACCTTGGACAACTTCACAGTTAACCCGGCCTTACGAAGGCGATTGAGAACTTCTCGCAGATGATCTAGATGTTCTTCAAAAGTCTCCGAGAATACGACGACATCATCAAGATAGTGATACAAGTACTCGAATTTGATGTCGGAGAAGACCCTATCTAGCAGTCAAGTGAGTACAGCAGCTCCCGTGGGGAGCCCGAAAGGCACGCGGTTGTATTCATACAAATTCCAATCTGTGGCAAACGCTGTAAGATGTTTAGACTCTTCCGCTAGGGGAATTTGATTATAGGCCTGATTCAGGTCCAAGATGGTGAAGAATTTAGCTTTACGAAACCACGAAAAGCAAGAATGAAGGTCAGGAAGGGGCACAGATTGTAACACCACCTTCCGATTGAGAGCCCTATAATCAATGACAGGCCTGAAGCCGCCTTGGTGTTTCGGGACTAGAAAAATAGGTGATGAATACGCTGACTTAGAGGGCCGAATAATACCATCCTTTAACATTTGATCAATGTTTTCTTTCAGAGCCTTCATTTTAGGTGGAGATATCCTATATGGTGGAAAACGGACCGAAATCGAATCCGTGACTTCAATTTTGTATTCAATAAGGTCAGTAACACCAAGAGTATCAGAGAACACCTCTGGAAACGACTGGCACAACTTACGAATACTATCAGCCTGCTCCTCAGGTAGATGTCTAAGGTCTAACAACATCTCATCCTGGGTAGGCGAAATAGAGGAACATGATGCAGAATTACACTTTAACAAGGGGATTTTACAATTGGAAGCAAATTTGAATGTGCACGACTTACTCTGAAGATCGAGCACAAGACCAGAGTGAGAAATGAAGTCAGCTCCCAATATAATGGGGCAAGACAAGTGCTTGGCCACAAACAATTTAATTTTCCAAGTAAATTTAAAAATACGAATTTTGACATTTAAAGAGCCTAAAATTTCTAATGGAGAAGAATTAGCCGAAACATATTGAACAGGAGATGAGCAATAGTCAGGAAGTTTACAAATAAATTTCAATTTTGAATACCATTGAGCCGAAATAATTGAACAAACACTGCCTGAATCTAAAAGAGCTGTTACAGGTTCATTATTTAATTCAATCTTAAGAAAAGGAACAGGTGCGGGGGAGTCCGCCGCAATCCTAAGACATTCTTTGGGGCATTCAAAAGATGAATTTGAAGACTGAATTTTCCCTGAATTTTCGACCTGTTTACCAGGGGCTGAGCCTTGGGAAGCTGCATTAGTCGACTCAGCCGAAGCCACTAGTCACTTATTATTAGTGACGTTTGTGGAAGTTGCACCAGAAGTTGAGCAGGAGGGGTGCTATTCGAATTTGGGCAATTCTTGGCGATATGTGAGAAAGCCCCACATTTAAAACAGCCTTGTGATGAACCAGCTCCATTATTTGCCCTACTAGATTTGACCAATGGACATTTATTGCGAAGATGGTCAGGCGACCCGCAAGCATAACATTTACGGGGTGTGACGGGTCGGCGAGGTGGAGGCCGAAAACTACTAGAGGATGGAGGGGTTCTTTCGCAACACGCAAGGTATCGGCGTATCTAACTCCTTCGACCGATACAGCCATAGCTTCTAGCTCAGCGAAAGTTTGCGGACGCGACGCAAAACACAAGTATGATCGGTAAGGAGGTGAAATACCTTCTACAATAGCCTGTACAATCTGATCTTCAGGAAAATGAAGAGCAAACACCCTGGTATAGAACTTAATATCTTGGATGAAATCTGCCAAGTTTTCATCCAACCGCTGTACACGATAATAGTACTTCTGAATCAGAGATGACCTCGCACGAGCAGGAATGAAATTTGCAAGAAGGTGTGCATGAAAATCTTCAATAGATGATTGTTCCGCTATTGCCCTAACAATTTTGTCCGAGAGAACACCAATGGCATAGGGATAAATTATCTGCAAAATTTGACATGGAGAAAGGGAAAACACAAGAGCATGGTCCTGAAACTCAACTAAAAATATTAAGAATGAAATTACGTCACTAGTAGTGTTAACAGAAAACTTCGAAATACCTCTAAGCAGCATGGCTAATGGATGAGGCAAACTACTGAACCCTGGTGACATAGTAGGTAGAGGTTTAAGGGGTGAAGAAGCTAATTCAGAACGTGCATTGTTCAACGAGGTACGACGCTCAGATTCGTTGTCTAATGGGGCAGAGATTTGTTGAGCTCCAACAGTTTTCCTATGGACTTCTCCCTTAGGAGACTCTTCCTCGCTACCTACATTCGCCGTAGAGGGTTGATCGGTTTTGGGAGGAACTTCCCCAGTTAACAATTTGGTCACCTTACTAGACAATTCGGAAAGATTTTCAAGAATAACACTAGCTTCCTTCCTATGAATGTCATTCAACTTCAGAGACAATAGATCGTTAACTCTATCAGAAAAATGAAATAACCTTGCTTGCACACGTTTAATTTGATTAGGAGAAGGGTCATTTTCTTCAAAAAAAACTAACTACAGATGCTAGCTCAGTAGTATTATCAGTGATCGTGGAGAGAGCGTCGTCAATTTCTTTCTCTCCCAAAGTCTGGATGGTAATAGGCAAATCAAGGGAATCTTTTAGTTTATTGGAGTCGACTGCAACCGTGCCTCCAGATTGAACGTTTCTAAGAGATAGTTCATAAATTAATTCCTCTTTACGCAAATAGAAAGGATGAAGAACCTCGTGAGGGCCGGACATGATGACAGAACAATTTTGAAAAAGGAAAAATCAAAAATTCGAGCAACTGAGAAAATTGTTAGAGTTCGAAAACAAAGCAATGTTTAGCCGTCAAAAGGGGCTAAATTTAGACCCATTCAACCACGCTCTGCTACCACTTGTTACGGAGTATCCTGGATTGGCAGAGGTGAAAGAAGGTGCGGGGGTGAACAGGTCCCAAAATACGAAATTAAAGTTAAGATAAATTTTAACAAGGTTATATTTTCTTAGCAAAATCAAGAAATAACAAGAATGGCAGGTACAGAGTAGCAAGGCAACAAATGTACAATTACAGTATTCACAGGATTTGGGCTCCGAGAGCCAGACACACAATTCTTGAGCTATAAGCCCAACCTTACGATATACAGAATTCAACAAAGGGGCAGAAGACCCCAATCATGCCTAGGAGCCCTTGCTCCTCTTTACACAGAAAAGCCTCCTCGAGGCACGCAAAAAACAAATTTTTATTTTGGAAAGAGCAACCCGCTCTCAAAGTTCTAGCCTATCAAAGGCCACACCAAATTCCACCTTCAAGCTGTCCTCCAAGGAAATAGACACAGGGGTACAAATACCCAACCTACTGAGGCCTATTAAGTGAAGAAACAGAAATATTCCATGGCCTCGACAACACCAACTTGAGAGGAGGCACAACTGCACTCCTAATATATTTGTTTAAAACCTACTCGGCACTAGGCCGTTAATGCAAGGGCTAATCCCATACTAAAGAGGTGACTTATATGAGGAGACAATTTACATTACGCTAGAAGAAACGGTTGAGAAAATAAGTTCACCTCGAACCAATATGAGTGGGAGCTCGAGAGGGTAAAGCACTCTCTATCCCAATTTGTAGTTTAAACAGAAAGAATTGATACCGAGTGTCTTTACATTTTAGAGGAAAGTTACATGGAAAAGGCTTCGGACCTGCCCCGAGAGTTAAACTGCTGAGCTAGCAAGAAAAGAAGTTATTAAAAGGCCATTACCTTGTGGTTGAACTGCTGCCCGAAGAAAGAGGCGCTTCCCGCCCCCTGCTACGTACTTTACACACTGAAAGATGTTACAGAAGTGGCGCCGAGACCCGAAAATCAGCAGTTTATATACTCTCGCGGAAAGTTCGAGGCGTTTCAAGAATGAGAACACCCTCCCACAAAAATTTTATTGGCTAACCAAGAAAACCCCTACACAAGATGAAGAAGAAACACATTATTGGTGGAAAATTAATTCGAGAAATTCGGGATTGGTAAATTCAAAACAAGGGGAAAGAAAGGGTTAATATTGCCAACTTAAACAATGACTGAAAGAAATTTAACAAAGAACAAACTTATGAATTCAAAATTTCTCCAAAAACATAGTTCCTTCACTTCGCACTAGGGTGCACAATAGTAGTTCTTCAGTAGTGCCATCTGGAAGAGAATGTCCACACTTCTTACTACAGGCAAAACAAAAATACATCGAAAACGACCCAGTTCAGAAACTTCAAAATTTCCAAGTAGTGACATCTTCTGAGAAACTTGAAAATTAACACAGTAGATAGAGTTCAGACTTCCTCCAGTAGAGGAGTTTCAACTGGCGCAAAGTTTGAATGAGCGGCGTGGGGGTGTACCACCCGGTACAATAATAACTTTGAAAAGTGGTACGAGGGCTGGAATGGGTCCATTCAGTCTCGGGAGGTCAATTGAGTAGAGGGGCATTCGATTCCCAGCGCAGCCATCCTCGAAGTGGTTTTCCGTGGTTTCCCACTTCTCCAGGCAAATGACAGGATGGTACCTAAATTAAGGCCAGGGCCGCTTCTTTCCGTCCTCTTTGTCTATCCCTTCCAATCTTCCCATCCCCCCACAAGGACCTGTTCAGTTTGGTATCGCAGGTAAGGCCGCCTTGGCGAGGTACCAGTGCTCCTCCCCTGTTGTATTTACCCGACCCAATGTCTCACGCTCCAGGACATTGCCCTTGAGGCGATACAGGTGGGATTCCTCGCTGAATCCGAGGGAAAAGCCAACTCTGGAGGGTAAGCAGATTAAGAAAGTAAGACTTTCGAGGGTTGGGGTGTGATGACCATACCTTGAACGAATAAAATAAGCCACAAAATAGTGGAAGCTGTACCGTTTAATTCGATGACTGTTACACACATTCCTGTGTGATTCACAGCGCCCACTCACCCTCACACCTTTTCTTTACTTTTTGCAGTAACCAAATCATAATACAGTACATTACAACTGACTCCGCTTTAGTTTGAAGACAGTACACTAGCACAACGTGTGAGGCTCTCTGTGATTGGCAGGGAACATGAATAGATCAAACAAATGACGAAACAAAATCAGAAACACATTCGGTCAACACATCCTAGATAATAAGGCCTAACAACAGTGTGGTGACGTCACGCTAAGGAGGCGATGGCAATGCAGAGAACGCGGAACATGGTTAAACATAGACATGATTTTAATATTTTTCGCCAATGAAATAATGTATTTACTAACAAATAGCGTTTAAATTATAAAGGATATTGAATTATACTGTCGTTATTACCGTAGGTATTTTAGTGACTCTGCCATTAAAGATAAACAGCAAACAGTTGTAAAACACGACAGCATTTTGCAATGTTTACTTAGGCCAAATTGCTAACAGCACAACAGGATGTTACAAACATATTTCAATTTAAATAAGCAATACATGATCTTAAAAGAAAACTAACACGTATAATATTAGCATAGGCCTAACATCTAAGCTGATGTAGCATCACTGGCAGTATTTGCAGTATTTCCTCCCTTGAAGTTAATGTATGGTTTAATGAGAATTTCACCTACCATCAATGTTACCAACTTGTCATTCTGTTCGAAACCTTGAACTTTATGTTTTATGTAATCCAGGAAGTATGTAAGTTTCAGTTCTAATAATGGACTACCATTCAGACTGGAGCCTACTCTTTTAAAAGTATTCAAATGTGGCAAAATTAAATTGCTACTATGTCTCATAAATTTGTAAAAATCGCACGGTGCAACAGCCCTGAAGGGCTTGGCCTTGGCCCTGCTCAGCTCGAAGGCCTGTAGATTACGAGCTGTCTTGAGTTCGGCAGGACGAATCATCTCGGCCGTTATTCTTGGCTTTCTAGACCGGGGCCGCTATCTCGCCGTCAGATAGCTCGCAAATTTAATCACGTAGGCGGAGTGGACCTCGAATCAGCTCTCAGATCTAGGTAAAAATCTCTCACTTGGCCGGGAATCGAACCCGGGGCCTCCGGGTAAGAGGCGGGCATTATATCCCTTCACCATGGAGTCTGCCATAAATTTGTAAACATGAGGAGATATCTTTTTTTTTTTTTTTTTGCTAGTTGCTTTACGTGGCACCGGCACAGATAGGTCTTATGGCGACGATGGGACAGGGAAGGACTAGGAATTGGAAGGAAGCGGCCGTGGCCTTAATTAAGGTACAGCCCCAGCATTTGCCTGGTGTGAAAATGGGAAACCACGGAAAACCATTTTCAGGGCTGCCGACAGTGCAGTTCGAACCTACTATCTCCCGAATACTGGATACTGGCCGCACTTAAGCGACTGCAGCTATCGAGCTCGGTGAGGAGATATTAGGCAGAAGGCTGAACAAATAACAATAAAATCATACACATACTCCTTTATGAAATAAGAAATGTTTTAACTGTGACTATTAAATTAACTGTGGGGACATCATCCTCGGTGTTCAGTTCACTAACTAGGACTAGAATTAACTTATTTCTTGAATCATTCTACACATTGTTACTCTCATTCCTCGTATTGCAGCTATGATGTTTTGTAGCTAAAGAATATACCGCATTTGTATTAGTAATTTTGTATATGTATACTTTAATAAAACCCGTTTAGAATAAAGGCCATGTCATATTAGATTATAACATATGCTATGCAGTATAGTTGCCTTGATGTATCGACGTACAGAAAAATTACTCACGTTCCCTTCATCACAGTACAACAACCATCAGGTAACAACATGTTTTTTGTACTTTTCAACTGTGTAAGATTGTGGATTGAAATTCTGTGTACGGTATGAGGTATGTACTGTCTTCAACGGCTCTGTTTATTGCTCCTCTTTCTATTGCACTTTTTTGCCTGGTTCTTTTCTTCACCTGCCAGAATGGGACGATAAATATGATGGCCAGTTGGAAAAGACATAAGGCACTACAGTCTCTGACAGTCATGGTCTTGGAAGAGGAGTAGTTAAAAGTTTTTTCTGAGGATCAGTACCAGTTTCTTCCCATAAAATATCACCGACTTTGAATAATATCTGTGGTATACCTGTGAAATAATGTATCACCCTGAACGGAATTCGTGCATTTACAGAGTGAATCGGCCTACACCAGCAGCTCTTGTAGGGGGTATGTTTAAATGCGTATAATAATAATAATTTTAATTTAATTTCGTGTGGCTATTTCTAGCCGAGTGCAGCCCTTGTAAGGCAGACCCTCCGATGAGGTTGGGCAGCGTCTGCCATGTGTAGGTAACTGCTTGTTATTGTGGTGGAGGATAGTGTTATGTGTGGTGTGTGAGTTGCAGGGATGTTGGGGACAGCACAAACACCCAGTCCCCGGGCCATTGGAATTAACCAATTAAGGTTAAAATCCCCGACCCGACCGGGAATCGAACCCGGGACCCTCTGGACCGAAGGCCAGTATGCTGACCATTCAGCCAACGAGTCGGACCTAATAATAATAATAATAATAATAATAATAATAATAATAATAATAATAATAATAATAATAATAATAATAATAATAATAATAATAATAATAATAATAATTGTACCGGGCGGTACACCTCCGCTCCGCTAATTCAAACATTGCGCCAGTTGAAACTCCTCTACTGGAGGAAGCCTGAACTTTAACTACCGTGTTAATTCTCAAGTTTCTCAGAAGATGCCCCTACTTGTAAATTTTGAAGTGTTCTGAACTGTGTCGTTTTCGATGTATTTTTGTTTTTTCTGTAGCAAGAAGTGTGAACATTCTCTTCTAGATGGCACCTCTTAAGAACTACAATTGTGCACTCTAGTGCGAAGTGTAGGAACCTTTTTTTTTTTTTTTTTTTTTTTTTTGAAGAAAGTTAGTATTTATACTGTAAGTTGGTTCCTTATTAAATTTCTTTCTGCCATTGTTTAAGTTGGCAATGTTAACCCTTTCTTTCCGCCAGTTTTGAAATAGGCCAATCGCAAATTTCTGTAATTAATTTCCCACCAATCCTGGTTTTCTTCTTCAGTTTCGACATGTAATCTTTTGGCCGTCCAAGAAAAAGCTTGTGGGCGGGTGTTCTTATTCTTGAAAGGTCTCGAATGTTCCACGAGGGTATATAAACTGCTGATTTTCGGGTCTCCGGGCCACTTCAGTAACATCTATCATTGTGTAAATTATGTAGCAGGGGGCGGGAAGCACCTCTTTCGTCGGGCAGCAGTTCTTCAATAAGGTAATGGCCTTTTAATAACTTCTTTTCTTGCTAGCTCAGCAGTCTAACTCTCGGGGCAGGTTCGAAGCCTTTACCATGTAACTTTCCTCTAACATGTAAAAGACACTTGGTAAAAATTCTATCTCCTTAAACTACATATTGGGATAGAGAGTGCTTAACCCTCTCGAGCTCCCACTCCTATTGCTTTGAGGTGAACTTATTTTCACAACCGTTTCTTCCCTTCCTAATGTAATATAAAATTTTTATATAAGTCACCTCTGTAGTATGGGATTAGCCCTTGCATAAGCGGCCTAGAGCCAAATAGTTTTTAATAAAGTATATTCGGAGTGCAAGTTACGCCTCCACTCAAGTTTGTATTTTGGGGCCATGTAATTGTCCTGTTTCTTTGGTGAATAGGCCTCAGTAGGTTGGGTATTTTTACCCCTGTGTCTATGTCCTTGGAGGATAGCTTGAAGGTGGAATTTGGTGTGGCCTTTGATAGGCTGGAACTTTGAGAGCGGGTTGCTCTTCCCAAAAAATGTGTTTCTGCGTGCCTCGAGGAGGCTTTACTGTGTAATTGGGAGCAAGAGCTCCTGGGCATGATTGGGGTCTTCTGCCCCTTTGTTGAATCTTGTATATGGGTAAAGTTGGGCTTATAGCTCAAGAATTGTGTGTCTGGCTCTTGGAGCCCGAATCCTGTAACCACTGTAATTGTACATTCTCGATTTGTTGCTAGGCTACTAAGTACCTGTTATACTTGTTATTTCTTGATCTTGAAAAGAAAATATAACCTTGTTAAATTTTAAATTAACTTTAATTTCGTAGATTGAGACCTATTCATCCCAGCACCTTCTTTCACCTCTGCTGATCCACCAAACCACGGTAATAATAATAATAATAATAATAATAATAATAATAATAATAATAATAATAATAATAATAATAATAATAATACCGTTGAAATAATGTGTCCCATGATTGTGAGCTAACATAACCTTATATCATTGAAGAGTAAATATGCCTACATATCACGAGCTGTTGCGTGTAGTTAAATACGTCATAGGCCTATGCTCGTTATGATTGTGTGAGAATGTATTAATAATAGTTACTCACCATTGAGTTATTATTAAATCTGTAGTCTTGTCTTGGAATTGCACGTAAACATATCTGCCGCATAACCTCGTCTTTCGCAAACTTATTGCATGCACTTCGTTATCACTGTCGCAATTCTCCTTACAGTTGAGTACGCAACACATCAGTACCATTACGTAGAATGGTATTAGCAATTGGCATCATTAAACGAATTAAAACTCTTCTAATTTCAGCGTTACATGGCCAAACTCATTGCTGTGTTATTACTGAAAAGGTTCAAGCTTGCCTCCCGATGCTGACGTCACAGTATATTCCCAGAACGGTTGTGAGGCCTTATATCGAGGAGGTGTTGATTCGGTCAGCTATGACGGCATGGAGGTTAACTGCAACATACTGCACTAATACAACAAAGATCGTTTTACCTCTCGTTCAGTCACACCCTTCTTGATTCTTAACTGTCTCCAAGTTGTTATGACAAATATTAACGACATGTCTTGGAGACATACTGTTCTTTAGAGAACCGGTTTATCGATATATACACGCAGGCCAATTATCCCACATATACTGTATACATTCGACTAATTAAAGATTAATATTAATCAATAATAGGAGCCTCCGTGGCTCAGGCGGCAGCGCGCTGGCCTCTCACCACTGGATTCCGTGGTTCAAATCGCGGTCCCTCCATGTGGGATTGCTGCTGGACAACGCGGAGGCGGGACAGGTTTTTCTCCGGGTACTCCTGTTTTCTCTGTCATATTTCATTCCAGCAACACTCTGCAATACAATTTCATTTCATCTGTCATTCATTAATCATTGCCCCAGAGGAGTGCGACAGGCTTCGGCAGCCGACACAATTCCTATCCTCGCTGCTTCATTCATTCCATTTCTGACCCGGTCGAACGACTCGAAACAGGCTGTGGATTTTAAATTAATCAATAACAAATTTTACTTTGAATTTGTACTTACGCAGATAGGTATTAAAAACACGCTTAATATTGCTGTCATATTGTTTTTCTGTCTATTGGTGCATCTTTTAAGACTTCGGACCGGGCGAGTTGGCCGTGCGTGTAGAGGCGCGCGGCTGTGAGCTTGCATCCGGGAGATAGTAGGTTCGAATCCCACTATCGGCAGTCCTGAAGATAGTTTTCCGTGGTTTCCCATTTTAACACCAGGCAAATGCTGGGGCTGTGCCTTAATTAAGGCCACGGCCGCTTCCTTCCAACTCCTAGGCCTTTCCTATCCCATCGTCGCTATAAGACATATCTGTGCCGGTGCACGTAAAGCCCCTAGCAAAAAAAAATAAGACTTCGGGAAAACCAGAGAGGCAGTATTTTTCTGAGGATATTTAAAGGCAGGTGGAGATTGACTGTTGTCTAATTCGATTGTCACTGTCCAAGACTAACTACAATCCTCAGACCACAAACCAGGTTTGATTAGTGGCAATATGGCCGGAGGTGCGGGCCTGGTGTAGGTTAGATGTGATCGTGATATCAGTTTAAAGTAATAATTGTGAAATAGGATTTCGAGTCCACATGTGATCGTACTTTGTGATTTTCAATACTGATAAGGAAATATTTATGTCGCCAGTTGCTTTTACGTGGAAGCTTAAAATTATTTCGTATTTGAACTCGGTACCCTTGTGTTTACCATTGTGTCTGAGTGGTTGTGTTTTCTTAGAATGTAGTGCCGGGAGTGTACGAGGACATGTTCGGCTCGCCAGCTGCAGGTCTTCTGATTTGACGCCCGTAGATGACCGGCGCGTCGTGATGAGGATGAAATGATGATGTAGACAGCACATACCCCCAGCCCCCGTTACCAGCAAAATTAACCAATGATGGTTAAAATTCTCGACCCTACCTGGAATCGAACCCGGGTCCCCTGTGACCAAACGCCAGCACGCTAACCATTTAGCCATGGAGCCAGCCTTCGCATAACGTGTATTTACCTGGAGGAAGAAACTGCCACTGAGAGACGAAGAAGCATTTAAACGTTGGTGTGAAGAAGACAGATAATTTTCAGTCTTTTACAACAAACATGCGGATTCATTCAACGTGATTCCGAAAGGTTATTGAGTTTCCAAGACTTACTGTAGATATCCCATCGATATAAAAGTGACGAGTCACCTAGAACTGCAAGTGTGTTTTAAAATTATTGCTTTAATAGCAAAAAAATTAAAGTTGATGTTAGGATGTTAAGATCAATACGACCTGAAGTGTGACAGATATAGAAAATTCGGGAAAGCCATCTCGGTAGTTGGGAAAAGAGTAGTAGTGACAGAGTCGTTAGTTTGGGGAAACTTTCTGAAAAATAAAGCCCTTGTGTTAGCCTTTGAAAGTAACATTAATAATTCAAGTGGCCAACTCACTCGGCGTAATGCTTTTAAAATCCCCTCAAAGCATCTTACTCTCCTAGATACCGAGTGAGTTAGCCGGGAGGTTAGGGTTGTACAGCTGTAAGCTTGCATTCGGGAGATAGTGGGTTCGAACCCCACGGTCAACAGCCCTGAAGATGGTTTTTCATGGTTTCCCGTTTTCACACCAGCCAAATGCTGGGGCTGTACCTTATTTACGGCCACAGGGCGACGTTAAACAAGACCTCTAGATAAAGAGCACATAAAATTACTATTTCTCTTTTACGCACCAAATGCTAAGTTTTTTGAAAACTTTCGACACACACTTTCGTACTATAAAATTCTTACGATCATTATTAGGTTATTCCTCGCCATGTCAGCTGTGGTCTGAGTATTGTAGTTGGTCTTGGGTTGCCCCGCGAGTCGTTTTGTGGGTGGCGGAGTATTAGGTCAATAATCGGGGAGTATGGCCACCTAAACCATGCACAACGGATGAATGATACATCACGCAGCCTTGGCCGCTATTAAAACAAGGACCACGCTGTCACAAGGCAACTAGGCAAGGGTTTTCCCTATCTTATCTTAAGGCCCTTATATAGAAAGAGTAATTGTCCGTAAACAAGTCTGGAAGGTATTATTCACATACTGAAGGTCACACAGTGAGCTAATGATTCAAAACTGCATATCGTCGATGAAGAAACCAAAGCTCGTATGCCTCAATGCTTTTCCTATATATTATTATCATTAAAACGGGAAGCACATTGCTTCCGTTCCGTTCAGTTTATTTTGGATATTGCAACCAAATTTCAAGCCGCACATTGCTTCAGTTCCGTTCAGTTGACCCTGGATATTGCAACCAAATGTTTAGTCGCACACTGCTTCAGTTCCGTTCAGTTGATCTTCGATGTTGCAACCGAATGTCCGGTCGCACACTGCTTCAATTCCGCACACTTGAGCATTTCTCCACCCCGTCAGCCGTACAGTCGAACTTGCCCTCACAAGGAAGGTAGACCCCGCGATCAACGAAGAACTCTGACTGAAGTCGTGAAAGGTCATCCTGCTATCCTGATATGGCAAGGACAAGATCAAGTCAATCGGCAAGACGGGATAGTGAGGCAACAACTCCGTCCACGGCTTCTATGCAAAGAAAGAGATTAAATACCTCAGTGGTCGATGAGCTGGACATTTTTAAAATGTCAAATATGCAAAAGTGGATAGAAAACCCACGGATACTCGAAGAAAAGTGTTTTGAAACCTTGGAAGAAATAGCTAGATATTTTAGTCCTCTGCTGAAAATTGATTTTAAATCTAAATGTAATGTTCTAGTGACGGAGTATGACAGACGGCACACGGTCGTTGTACTTATTTTTACCATGTATTATTGTTAAATAAAATATGAAAGTAAATCATTAGTTACTTTAGTGTTACTGATATTTGCTCAGCAGGTAATATTGGTTTTCTGAATTTATTTTGGAGGGGTAGAATGCTCAGCAACTCAAAAAGTTGAACCTTGATATTCTGAAATATTTAAAGAAGTTGCAAGTCTGGAAAGTGAAGGTAATATTTACCACACTGTTCCCTTTTTAAAATTATAGAATATATCCAAAATCTTCTCTTTTCCCTCTTTTTCTTCGCACGAAGGGCTCGGCATTACTACAGGCGCTGTTCCAAGCCGGGTTCACTGACAGCTTCCGAAAGAGACGAAGCTATGTGCAGCAGACGAACTGATCCGAACGGATACGAGGGAAACTGAACTGAACAGAGTCAAGTAGTTTTTACATGAGAAAAGCACAGAGAGGCAAATATAAAAATTTTGATATTTATTATTGCTGCCATTTTTTCCTTAAATCACGATTCTAGTGGGAACCTATTGATATTCCGGGATGTTAGTAGCCTATGTTACTCGGAATGATATTATCTTTCAAATGGTCAAAGAAATTTCAAAATCGGGCCAGTTGTTTCTGAGATTACCTCTTACATAGACACAAACTCACAGTCACTCTTTTAGTGTAGATAACAGTTTGACATATTGTAAATTCAGTGACAAGTTGATTTCTGCTATAATGGTTTTCGCAAAAGAGGGGAAGGTGTTCATGGAACATTATTTCCTGCCCTACGAAGTGGGACTTCAAAATGGGCCTAGATTGCTTCACGTTAAGGAACAGTACAAGGTGAGACTTAATAAGGAGACAGCAAAATAACTGTACAATGTTAGCTGTCGTTCATAAGTCTTATGTCAGTGAAACGTGCACTGCACAGCTTGCTATTTTTATCAGACGGGTGAACAAACAGCTGAAAATTAGAGAATACCATAATAATCACCACTGATCTGCATTTAGGACAGTCGTCCAGGTGGCAGATTCCCTGTTGTTTACCTAGTATTTTTGTTAAATAATTTCAAAGAATTTGGAGATTCATTGAACATCTCCTTTGGTAAAATATTCCAATCCCTAACTCCTTTACCTACAAACGAATATTTGCCCTAATTTATCCTCTTGAATTCAGACTTTATCTTCTGATTGCGATCTTCCCTACATTTTAAAACACCACTCGAACTTATTCGTCTACTAATGTTATTCCACGGTATATCTCCGCTGATAGCTCAGAACATACCACTTAGTCGAGCAGCTCGTCTCCTTTATTCCCGGTCTTCCCATTCCAAAGTTTTGCAAACATTTTCATAACGTCGGAAATCACCAAGTAAAAATCGAACTGCTTTTTTAAAATTATTTACAGTTCTCGAATAAAGTAATTCTGGTGAGGGTTCCATACACTCTAACTGTGGTCTTACCAGAGACTTGTATGCTCTCTACTTTACATCCTTACTACAGCCCGTGGGGGTCAACAGAGCACCCAGGAAACCACTGCGCAGTGCGTGGGATGTGATTTGGTGGTTTTAATGCGAAAGGGCTAGGATTGCTTAGGAATTGACCGTGGTCTTAATCAAGTTGATGTCCCAGCATTTGCGTTGTGTGAAAATGGGAAGCCATTCGAATCCATCTTCAGGGCTGCATCTCCCGAATACAAGCTAAAAGCTATGTGACCTGAAGCGCGTAAATTCCTCGCTCGAATAACACTCTATGTTAAAATAAAGAAATGCATATGCAATAAATCCTTCAAAGGAACGTGGAAGTCACGACCATACCATCCAAGATCCCCTACTAACTGGACTCAGGGATTGTCGCGTTGTGCTGTGGTGGTGTTCTGCATGTATTTCTGGATTACAGCCTTCCATGTATTTGATAACTTGAAGCCGTCTTCCCAGCTGAAGTTATTTGGGACCAGCTCTATCTCTATGTCTTCCCCTAAAAGTCGAGCATAGAAGTCTCTTACAGGTGCAATGACCTTCGCCTGGTCAGAGAGGATTTGAGGGTCTGTAGTGCAGAAGAACTTCTTTGTTCCCTGTTGGATGCAGACCTTCACTTGTCCTGATTTATTTCGTGTCAGAGTGTTGAGTGTTGGCGGAAAGCTCGGCTTTGTTAAATGAAAATGAAAACCTACAACCTGTTTTCCAGTCATTGACCGGGTCAGGGATGTAATGAATGAAACAGATATAGGCTATTAGTACGATGGGGTCGCCTCTCCCAAAGTGATTTATTAATGACTGATAGATGCTATGAAATGAGAATGGAGAGTGTTGCTGGAATGAAGGATGACAGGGAAAACCGGAGTACCCGGAGAAAAACCTGTCCCGCCTCCGCTTTGTCCAGCACAAATCTCACATGGAGTGACCGGGATTTGAACCACAGTATCCAGCGGCGAGAGGCCGGCGCGCTGCCGTCTGAGCCACGGAGGCTCTGCTTTGTTAAATATACATGGTTATTCACGTAGGATGTTACACGGAAATAACTTCTAAACCATTAAAGATATCGGCATTCAATTTTCATATTCGTAAATGGTACCCGGGGTCGTGTAAAATAACGTGCTACTTGTTCTCATGGGGTGATTAATAACCGAGATATTGATACTACTTCCATAGTCTTAACTAGAACGGCAGGAATACATACAGCTGACCTAAAAGTTCAACTGCGTACAAGTTCAAATATCTAAATATTTTCACAATAGGACAGTTATTTTTGGGATATCAATAAGAACGCATTTGGGCTTTTTCGTGCCGCATCAGACGGCGTACTTTCGGCCAAGGATGTATTGACACGTAAGCTGTTTCCTGGCATTGATTCCAGCCACAGAACGGATACTAGGCATGTACTGTAAACTATCGTACACATAATGTGACGTAACGTAACATACCTCCTCTGTGAACCATATGACCTTGCCGCGGTGGGGAGGCGTGCGTGTCCCAATGACGCAGATAGCCGAGCCGCAGGTGCAACCATATCGAATGGGTGTCTGTTGAGACACAAGACTAAGGAATGGTTCATCGAAAGGGGTGTAGCAGCCTTTCGGAAGTTGCAAGGGCGGCAGTCTAGATGAATGACTGATATGGCCTTGTAATAATAATACTCAACATGGCTTAGCTGTATTGATACTTCTACAGGCTGAAAGCAACGGGAAACTACAGCCGTAACTAACTCCCGAGGAAATGCAGCTCTCTTTCTCTCTATGAATGATGTACTGATGATGGCTTCCTCCCGGGTAAAATATTCCGGAGGTAAACTAGTCCCCCATTCGGATCTCCGGGTGGGGACTACACGACAGGGGGCGATCACCAAGAAGATGGATACTGACATTCTGCGAGTCGGAGCGTGGATTGTTAGAAGTTTGAATCGTTGTGGTAGATTAGAGAATCTGAAAAGGGAGATGGATAGACTAAAGTTAGATGTAGTTGGTATAAATGAAGTACGTTGGCAGGAAGAACAAGATTTTTGGTTAGGCGACTACCGAATTATCAACACGAAATCAAACAGGGCAAATGCAGGAGTTGGTTTAATAATGAATAAGAAAACAGGGCAGCGGGTAAGCTACTACGACCAGCATAGTGAAAGAATTATTGTCGTCAAGATAGGCACCAAACCAATGCCCACCACAATAGTGCAGGTCTCTATGCCTACTAGTTCAGCGGATGATGAGGAAGTCAAAAGAATATATGAAGAGGTAGAAGATTTAATACAATATGTAAAAGGTGACGAGAATCTAATTGTGATGGGAGACTGGAATGCAGTGGTAGGCCAAGGAGGAGAGGGTAATACAGAAGCAGAATTCGGATTGGGACAAAGGAAGAAAAGAGGAACTCGGCTGGTTGAATTCTGCACTGATCATAATTTAGTCATTGCCAATACTTGGTTCAAACACCACAAACGACGGCTGTATACGTGGACGAGACCTGGAGACACTGGAAGGTATCAAATAGACTTCATTATGATTAGGCAGAGATTCAGAAACCAGGTGTTGGATTGCAAAACTTTCCCAGGAGCAGACGTGGACTCTGACCACAACTTGTTGGTCATGAAATGCCATCTGAAGTTGAAGAAATTGAAGAAAGGAAAGAATGCAAAAAGATGGGATCTAGACAAGTTGAAAGAAAAGAGTGTGAAGGATTGTTTCAAGGAACATGTTGCAAAAGGATAGATGAAAAGATTGAAGGAAACACAATAGAGAAAGAGTGGCTAATCATGAAAAATGAAGTCAGTAGGGCTGCTGAAGAGATGTTAGGAAGGAAGAAAAGATCAACTAAGAATCAGTGGATAACTCATGACATACTAGACCTGATTGATGAACGACGAAAATACAAGAATGCTAGAAATGAAGAGGACAGGAAAGAATGCAGGCGATTAAAGAATCAAGTGGATAGAAAGTGCAAAGTAGCTAGGGAAGAATGGCTGAAGGAGAAGTGCAAGGATGTCGAAGGCTGTATGGTCCTGGGAAAGGTAGATGCTGCATACAGGAAAATCAAGGAGACCTTTGGAGAAAGGAAATCTAGGTGTATGAATATTAAGAGCTCAGATGGAAAGCCACTTTTAGGGAAAGAAGATAAAGCAGAAAGATGGCAAGAACATATACAACAGTTGTATCAAGGTAAAGATGTAGATAATTTGGTTCTGGAACAAGAAGAGGCTGTTGATGCTGATGAAATGGGAGACCCAATTTTGAGGTCAGAGTTTGACAGAGCTGTGAGAGACCTAAATAGGAACAAGGCACTTGGAATTGATGACATTCCCTCAGAATTACTGACTGCCTTAAGAGAAAGCAGCATGGCAAGGTTATTCCATTTAGTGTGTAAAATGTATGAGACAGGAGAAGTCCCATCCGATTTTCGGCAGAATGTTGTTATACCTATTCCCAGGTGTGAAAACTACCGCCCCATTAGTTTAGTAGCTCATGCCTGCAAAATTTTAACATGTATTATTTAGAGAAGAATGGAAAAACAAGCTGAAGCTGAGTTGGGAGAAGATTAATTTGGCTTCAGAAGAAATGTAGGAACACGTGAAGCAATCCTGACTTTACGTCTGATCTTAGATCGAATCAAGAAGGACAAGCCCACGTACATGGCATTCGTAGATCTAGAAAAGGCTTTCGATAATGTTGATTGGACCAAGCTATTTGAGATTATGAAGGTGACTGGGATCAGATACCTAGAACGAAGAATTATCTACAATCTGTATAAAAATCAGTCTGCAGTGACAAGAATGGAGGGCTTTGAAAAAGAAGCAGCAATCCAGAAAGGAGTTAGGCAAGGCTGCAGTTTGTCCCCTCTCCTCTTCAATGTTTACATACAACAGGCAGTAAAGGAAATCAAATAGGAATTTGGAAAGGGAATCACAATCCAAGGAGAGGAAATCAAAACCTTGAGATTTGCAGATGATATTGGTATTTTATCTGAGACTGCAGAAGATCTCGAGAAGCTGCTGAATGGTATGGACGAAGTCTTGGGTAAGGAGTACAAGATGAAAATAAATAAGTCCAAAACAAAAGTAAAGGAGTACAGTCGAACGAAGGCAGGTGATGTAGGAAATATTAGATTAGGAAATGAAGTCTTAAAAGAAGTAGATGAATATTGTTACTTGGGTAGTAAAATAACTAACTATGGCAGAAGTAAGGAGGACATAAAATGCAGACTAGCACAATCATGGATGATCTTTCTTAAGGATAGATATTTGCTCACTTCAAACATTGATATAGGAATTAGAAAGATGTTTTTGAAGACTTTCGTGTGGAGCGTGGCATTGTATGGAAGTGAAACATGGACGATAACTAGCTCAGAAAAAGAGAATAGAAGCTTTTGAAATGTGGTGTTACAGAAGAATGCTGAAGGTGAGATGGATAGATAGAATCACGAATGAAGAGGTACTGAATCGAATTGTTGAGAGGAGATCGATTTGGCTAAATTTGACAAGAAGAAGAGATAGAATGATAGGACACATATTAAGACACCCAGGACTTGTGCAGATGGTTTTTGAAGGAAGTGTAGGTGGTAAGAACAGTAGGGGTAGACCAAGGTTTGAATATGACAAGCAGATTAGAGCAGATGTAGGATGCAGTAGTTACGTAGAAATGAAAAGGTTAGCACAGGATAGGGTGGCATGGAGGGCTGCATCAAACCAGTCGATGGACTGATGACTCAAACACACCGTAACATACCCTGCTTGCTTGCCTGAGAGGTTTTCGTTCCCCGTCCGAATGCGGGGCGGGCCCCATAGATCGTGTCGCGATCTCTCGTGCCGGGAGAAGTGAAGAGAATGTCGGTGTGATAGATGAGTAAGATGGGTAATGGGGCGACGATGTGAGGAATAGGGGAGTTGTGAGACAGGAGTGGGGTTATACAAGAGTGTGACGGCGATCTGGTTTAGCGAAGTGGTGAAGGGTCAGAGGACAGCTTGCAATTGCAGTGGGAAAAAGGGACAAATGGAGAGAGGAGGTGGGCGAACAGAATATCCATATTGTGGAGAAGGGGCTGGCCGGGTGGGACGTCGTGTGGGTCTAGGAGGTGTTCAAGGAGGGGAGCGGGAACCTTCAACTTTATGGCGATGGCTGAAGATATAGACTCCGTTGAGAAGGAGATGGCGGACATTTACTTCCGTAGGAAGTTGTAGCCGGACCAAGAATGTAGGGCCAGTGGGATTCCTGATTCGAAAAGCTCTGTGTGCCGGAATGCGTGCAGTATGGTGGAGACAGAGATGGAAAGGTCGACACCTTGGATGATGCAGCTATATATTTCTGGAGAAGACTGAGGGAGCGTTGGTGGCGATGGTAGTCGTGCGTCGGCGATCTGAGCTGGTGGTGCGGCTGGTGCGTCTTGAAGTGGCTGACGTTGCAGATGAGGGGGGTGGTCCGGAGACAGAAGTAAAAAGGAGGACATGATGGGACTCGGATGAGAAGACGTAGTCGTGGTGAGAGGAGCAGAAAAATGGATGCGACTAGAGGTGGTAGTGAGGGTGATCATTGTGGGAGGAGGGAAAAGATCGTAGATGGGGAGGCCAACTGCCAGTGCGGAGTCAGCCTATGTGCTTTTTGGGGGGATCGGCGCGAGCTGCGATAAAGATGAAGAGCAAAAATAGAAGGATTTGCGTAGATTGGAGATGCCCAATAACAGCGATGTCGATGAAAGACCACATACCCTGGGTGTGTAACGTTATAGTATGACTGGCGAACACACAACGGGGAAGGGAGATTATTCGGATATTATTAATTTTCTTTTCTAGAAGGAACTCTGATGCGGCAATAAACCGCGTATTCTGTTCTTGTTGATATCTCAAAAACTAACCATTATGTTTCTTTCTCAATCCATACAGTTGTATGTACTGTACACTCAAACGAGTGACAATTATAGCTTTCGTTATGTTCCTTTGAAGTCAAAGTATTGTAATTACTTTATTTTCTTTTAAAACATCTCACCTCCCTGTCCTGGCATGAGTACGCCATCACATGTGTACGATATGCTTACGTTCCTGGTATCCATTCTGTGGCTGGAATCACACCCAAGAACCTGCTTGCACGTCAATATGTCCTTGCCCGACTTCACGCCGTCTGATGCGGCATGTAAAACCGCGTATTCTGTTCTTGTTGATATCTCAAAAACTAACTGCACGACTTTGAGAATGCTTACATATTTGAACTTGTACGCAATTGAACTTTTAGACCAGCTGTATGACTTTGTGCCGTTCTATTTAAACATATGGAGTTAGTATCAATATCTCGATTATTAATCACCCCATGAGAATACGTAGCATATTATTTTACAAGCCTCTGGGTATCATTTACGAATATGAAAACAGAATGCCGATATCTTTAATGGTATAGAAGTTATTTCCGTGTAACATCTTAGGTGAATATCCCTGAATATAAATGGCTTTAGTCCAGTAATATTTATTTATTTATTTTATTACAATGAGCCACGAGAACCTACGTTCTTCTGTAACATTGCTGATGTGGGACGAGAAACTACTAAATTCAATTTTGGTATCATTCTTTTGTTTAAAATAGGAGTCTACTATTTGCAAACTAGTTTATTTGTCATAAGTCTATACAGAGTTCTCCTCCATTTTCACAGACACTATAGATAGGTGTACAGAAATGCCTGAATGAGTTTTTTTAAATGAATGATTCCATGACCGAATTAAATTGTTATGCATGCATAAATAAATGAATGAACACTTCTCTCCCAGTCACGGATAGCCACCAGCTGAGGAGACCATTCGGTTCGCAGGATAAATGCATGGATGGGATTATGCATAACTACTGCCCGGTCGTGTTATCCACGATAACACGTCCGGCCCTTTCCCTTGAGGCCCAAACGGAAGACCCCACCTGATCTCATAGCTGTCAAACACTAATTTCTCACCATTCCCTAATTTCTGCGAGGCACACGTAAGCGGAAATCCCGCTCCCCATATCCCTCCCTCCCTATTCTTCCTTCTCTGTTGCATTAAGGTCACTCTACATATTCGATTGGGATAGGCCCGTCCTATCCCGTCCTACTTCGGTTATATCCTTACATAAGTGTATGAATTAATGAATTAATTAATTAATTGGATATGATTCCCTGCCTAAATTAGTGCCTCCTTGCACAGGCGGATCACCATTCCACATGCAAGGGCCACGCCTACGATTATCTACATGAATGTATGAATAAATGAATGAATTAATTACTGATTCCTTAACTGTATTGAGAAAACATGTATGGATGGATTTATGAATGGGTACATGAATATTCATGCATGCATGATAGGGGGAAAAACTACCGTATGTGGTTCTTTTCCCTCGTTCTGGATAGTATTTTGTGTTCTCGACATTTCAGAGCGTTTTATCGTGAAAGAAATCAGTCGCAATAACGACAAATTTTCCATACGAGGCTGAAATGAAACATACGAGATATGGTTAATGGTTACACGGGCAGAGTATGAGTGACAGGTAACATTAGTAGATAAAGGTTTCAAATATCGTGTTTACTTTCTTTAAGTGCCCGACTTATTAGATATTCTTTACTACAGAAACCATTAGCCTGCGGTGAAGATAATTGTTTTAACCCCCTATAGGGCAGAAAATTGGCTTCCTTTCGGGTGTGTTCTCCATTAACAAAGGTTGTCTGAAATTAGTTCGGTCTCCTGTTGTTCCAATGAATCCCTTTCAGACAGGCATTGCACGTTTCTCAACTACCAGTATCTTCTTTGACCCTGGTCTCGTCAGCCATTCATTTCACCTTGCAATATCATTTTCAGGAGGTGGGTCTTGTAGTTCACGTCGAGTGCTTTTGACCTCAGTGGAATCGTCTGATCTTGCATGCCTCCTTCTTTCCTCTAGGGACATTTTAAGTGTGTCTCGAACGATACACCCGTTAAATCAGAAGAAAACAAGATATTGCTGTAGTCGATAGAATCCTTTGTAAGACGTAAAATGTTTTCGTATGTCAACCAGAGTCTCGACGCTGTAAACATGCATTGATACTCATAGTGTACGTTTCGAGCACATTCTGAAACACATAAATGAATAAGCTCCTACATTTTCATCATTCCAGAAAACTTAGAGAACACCGTATGTGACAGATCAATTATCACTATCCCGATATACGAGTATGTATATATGTTTTAATTTCTTTCAATACAAAGGAAAAATCACAAATGTAACGCAGGGCTGCGCTCTCTCTCTCCGTACCATTTAAAGTATTCACTGAAGAAGCCATTAAGAAGTTTAAGGCAACAAATATTCGATTGCCTCATTGATTCTAATGGAGTTTCGGATGGATAATCAAAAAATAACTTAAAAATAATCGAACGGAAAAATATTCACTATTGGATTTCCCCATTTATTCCAACTGAGTTTCGAATGAATAATCGAAAAAATAATCGGATGGTAAATATAATCGAATAATCGAATAAAATATAACTAAGCGAGTACTTTGTATTCGATTACCCCATCACTACAGAGAGGAAGAACAGATGCTAGCAACACAGAGAAGAAGAGCTAAATTCACTGGCCAAATCTTAAGATATAAGAGACGAACACTGAAAATTCCTTGGAGTTACTACTGAGATACTAATAGAAGGAGTTGGAGAAAACCCGAGCTTGTCAATGAATGTGAAGAAAAGAAGAAATACATGGATTGGACATATAATCAGACATGAGAGTTTACTAGAATTCATCCTGGAGGGCTCTGTGGAAGGAAGAAATTGTAGGGGAAGACCTAGAGTGGAATATGTTGGTCAACTGGTGGAGCAACTCGGATGTCAATATTGTGTACAACTGAAGAGAATGGCACAAATCCGGAACCTTTGAAGAGCTACTGCCAACCAACCTTAGGGTTGTAAATTTCAGTAGTAGTAAATTGCCATCATCTTGAGTCGCTAAAGAAGAGGAGCCATGTTTTCCCTTGCACATTGCCCTCAGTATTACCTTTGCCGTAAATAATGAAACTTAAGTGAGTGGTGGAGATGTTGAGAGGAGACTGGATCTTTCGAACAACAAGTTTAAAGAACGTAAGTTAACTGTCAGCAAGAGCAAAACTGTAGTAATTAAAGTTAGTAGTACAAATATACCTTGGAAACTCACCCTCTGCGTATCAAATGATACGAGTGTCAAGAATGAAGTATTGAACAGAATGCATCAAGTACAGAACATTAGTATGGGACAAGGGAGTTCCTCAGAGCGCTAAACAGACACTGTTTAAGACTTATCTCCTGCCCACCATGACTTCTAGTCTGGAGAGTTGCGTCATGCATAAAAGAGAAGCAAGTCAACTGCAAGCTGTTGAAATGAAGTTCCTTAGATCAGCGGTACAGGAAACAATGAAGGACAGAATGGAAGACCTCCTCGAAATAAGGATGTAACCTACCAAGTTTTAAAAAGTGAGATTTCAGTGAAAGTATGGTGTATCATCACGCCTCTATGTCTTACATTTGAACTTCAAGCGTGTTTACTGTGGTGTAAGGATGGACAGTGCTTGTGTTGCCATATACTAAGTCACATCAAGATTTTGAAATATTTTCTTGACATTCTTATTGTTATTTTTTTTTTATTAATACACTGATATCATTTTTGTTCCAATTTCATGTACAGGATTTCTCTTCTGTTATATACAAAAGTAAGACATACTTTCAGACTATTTTCCATCGTATCACTTCCAATTCATATTTTACTTTTGAAATCTTAAGTTATAACATTGTTTTAATAGATTAACTCACTTGTACACTTCCATATGCAACTGGTTCAAGTACTTTATACCATGAAATAAACGGCAAAAATAATTTTCCTCTCTGCTCAAAATTTATTGATTTTTTGGTTACACCCTTATTCCGAGGAACTCTTGAATTAGGAATGAACAGATAGCAAGAGACCTGCAAGTCAGCCTGACCATGGAAGAAATGCCGAGTGTTGCATGGTTGAAGTAGCTAGAGACATGTTAAGCGGATACAGGTGACTTGAATTCCAAGGCACTATTTGGAAAAGATTGTTCCGGGACGAAGACCGATTGGACACCCTAGACAAAGGTGGTTAGATCAGATAAGAGGAGGCTTAGAGAAGAGAGGAGAAATATTGCGATGCTCTAGAGAGAAAAGAAACATAGCAGGACCGTAATAAATAGAAGCACATCGTTTTAAAGGCTCGCTGGATGGAATTCATGATGATGATGATGATGGAGTGTCTGTGCGGGGGGTGTCGGCGGGGTGGAGTAGCTTGCTATTGAACGATTAAAGTGACCTAGAGGGACAAGATAACCAATATTGAAGTTCTAACGTCGAGTTAAACGAAACCACTGTAGGAAGTAATACGTAGAAGATGTCTTACTTGACGAGTCCACACTGTGCACCATTTCTAGATAATGACAACAATACTTTGATTAGGCACATGTCGGCACGGGAGACCAAAGATATTACTCACACAGGTGCAAACATGATAACTAACAGCAATGGAGAGGGTTGCCTGTGATGGTGCGATCTCGAATTACTTTGTGATCACTCTTTGGACTGAATGCTTGATAGTCATCATCTCAGCCTGGTGCGCCCTTGTATACCATATCCACAAGGAAGCAGTACACTTGGCACAGCACTTAGTCCCGTAAAATGAGACGTGTTATCAAATGGTAGTGGTTATATCAGAACATAGCACTTCTCACTGACTTTGGCACCAAGATACGTCCCAACCTAAACACTGCACCTGATAATTGACCTTGCATCTGCTTAACCTAGCGCCTCATTCTGTTGAGAGCTTGGCAACAGTCTTGTTCAAGCGTTGAATAACAACCAGTAAACATCCATATATCTTCATTTTGGACTTCCAGCGTTCAGTCTGCAAGCCTCTGTGATTTTAATTAAACACTGCCATAATTCTTGCTCTAGAGTCTACCTGATCTTCTTTTAGATGGGTTTCTTGTAGGATGATGAGACCAATTTTATGTTCTTTAGATAATTTACTCAGGTATTCGTTCTGTGTGCCCTGCTCTTAAAGGAGCCGCTGGGATAACTTTTTAGATCATCAAAACCGGGAGAGAGACGAGATCTAGTTCGGATTCCGTTTGTGTAGACTTTCTGCCATCCTGCTCTTGCAGTCCGTTGCCCAGGGAACACCATCATGGAGGTTGTTTACACGCCGTAATAGAAATTGCGCGTCTTAAGATGTCTGATAAAATGGGCAGGCTCTGTGACCTAGACAACCGCGAGAAAAGAGAGTAGAGTGCAAGTCTCCTTTGTGGTCTCCATGGTAGTGATGGCAAGCGAAACAAAATTATACAAGAGTCTCTTAAAGCAATCAATGATCAGCTGGATGATAACCCATTTTATTCCTCTCCTTTTACGATCTTTACAATATGGAAAAGCAGCTGGTCCGGATGGTATATTTCCATAATTTATAACTCACCTAGGAAGTAATTACAGGAAGTAGCTCAAGAATTTCTTCTCAGATATCCTCGCCAAAGGACAAACACCACCAGAGTTCAAAATAGCAAAAATCATCGCAATCCTTAAGCCTGGGAAACCAGCAGACGACCCAGCAAGCTACCGTCCAATTTCACTCAGTTTTTGCTCTAAAATTCTGGAACGCCTAATTTACAACAGAATATACTGCACACTAGACAGCAGAATACCACCAGAAAAGGCTGGATTCAGGGATAAACGAAGTTGTTGTGAATAAGTCTTAGCTTTAACATCCTTTATAGTAGCAGGTTTCCAAAGAGGATTGAAAACACCCGTGGTTTTCATCGACTTAAATGCTGCGTATGATACAGTGTAGATTGATGGATTGATGCTGAAGATGAAACAAGCACTGCCGTGTAGAAGACTTATTGCCCTATTATCTAAATGTTAAGGAATCATTATTTCAGAGTGTGCGCAGGTGACACGATGAACAAGTCGTACATCATCACAGAAGGCCTCCCTCAAGGATCTGTCTTAGCCCCACTGTTCTTCAACCTATAGGTGGGCCGGCACAAGGTTGCACTTAACAGTTGTAAGTCATGTTGGCACCACTACAAAAATCAAATAAAGATCGTCACCCGTCAATCAGAATCACCAATCTACTACTTTTAATGTCAGATACAGTACCACATTTTATTCACGTTAATTCGTATCTAATTCCGCATTGTGCTTATAAATTTGTATTTGCTTACACATAGCTGTGTTGTATTCTGTGGGCACTCTAGTACCTACAGAAGACATTAGAGTGTCTTTGGTGGTGTGATTCGTAATAATAACACTAGAGAGAAGCACTAAATTAGCATGAGTTACTCAAACTTTCATCTCATATCCAAGCACTGACATTTCGTTTCCCTTTAGTTGATGGACGCCATAAATATGTAAATATTTTTCATATTATTGTGTGGGACATTGTAAAGTATACAATTAAACAGTCAGCGTGCTGTAGAGTCACTTGAACTATCTTTTATTCCTAGAAATGTAGTAGGTACTTCTAAGTACCGACAGAACTATAGGCGTCCCATGCTTCTTGTTCTCTTTGGTAACCATGGTTTGTTTATGTTGATCAGATGCGATTCTTGCAGACTATGGTTTTGTGTTGTGTTAATTATACATGAACAGTATAACAGGATATCATGAGTAAACATAAGGTCAGTGGAAGACATTAGCGATTTTCTGGCTTGAATAACGGATAATGGAGAATTATCTGATATGATTGCAATAGTGATGAAAAAACTGAGTAAATCGCGTGGTCTAGACAGAATAAATAAGGACAGTGAGGTCTTAAATTTTATTGGTCTTAATTTTACGATGGGTTACCACAGATTACCATCTTACAAAAAATTTTGTTCATCAGCCAGAGACCTTGGTGTGGATTTGGTTGCAGATACAATGATGAGGACAAAATTTCAAGAAGTCATATCATATATTCATGTGAATGATAACAGTGCAGTGTCAATAGAGAAGTCAGATAGGGTACACAAAGTAAGACCTATCTTAATAATAAGAAGTTTCAATTTGTATATGAATGGACTCGGGAGGTAAGTGTGGACAAGTCTATTGTGCGATTCAAAGGATGCAGTTCTCTAAAACGGTACAATCCTGCCAAGTCCATCAAGCGGGCTTACAAACTCTGGTGTTTAGCTGACCAGAAGGGATTCATTCTCGCATTTTAAATCTATCAGGGGAAGAACGGGTATCTTGAAGAGTTCGGAGAACCAGGTTAGGTGTGAGGGTGGTTTTGTCTCTGACAAAACATCTGTGGGGTAAGAAAAAAATTGTACTTTTTGACAATTATTTTATCTATCTTCGACTTTTGGGAAGTCTGAAACTATAAAAGACCTCGACATGTGGCACAGAAAGATCTAACAGGCAAGGCTGTCCACAAAATCTAAAACTGAGAAGAACTCGATAAAAAGAGAGTATGATTACAGATTTTCGAATACTGATTTGGACTCTTTCAAGTGGCAAGACCAAAAACCTGTACACTTTGCATCCAGTTACCATGGGTCAGAAAAATTCATATGCAACAAAATCAGAAAAATGGATCCAGACAGAGTGCAGTTTATAGTAGTTGTATATATCTACAATCTGTACATGGAAGGAGTTGATCTAGCCGACCATTTTAGAACCCTGTGTGATGTTGGCAGGAAGTCGAAGAAATGGTGGCTGAGGCTCTTCTGGGGGTTACTTGACATCATGTGTGAAAATGTCTATGTAATTTGCTGTGAAATGTTCGGTAAGGCAAGGGTACTCCAGTTTTGAAGGATGGTGGCAAAAGGACTTTTGTAAATGGAAAACCCCAAAAACAAGAGGAAATCCTTGGCAACACTTGGGTCACCTCCATCCCTGCCTGCAAAAAGAAAGAAGATGGAGCACTCTGTCCCAAAAGATGTCAGAATGGAAAACAGGGGTATTCAGTGGCCTAAATTTGTGGAGATTTGTGGGCAATATGAGGAGTGCAGTGTGAAGCAGTTCCAGTCACGTCTACATTCTCAATGCAGCCACTGCAAGGTGTCAACGAGAAGAAGAACTGCTTTGTGGAATACCACCAAGTAGACTTGCAGAACACTTTGAACATTCCCATTTGGCATTTTTGTTAGTCAGATTGATTGCTTTCATTTTACTTCTTTATTATGTTCATTTTATAATGATTTGCAAATTTTATATCACTGGTATTGATTCCCATTCATTTTGAGAATATTGTTAGTAAAAGTTTTGTCCTTCAGCAGTTTTGATGTACTTATATGTAAGGGGTGACTAGAGGACTGACGGTACTTAAAGGTTCAACTGATAGATTGTGTTCCCGGTCACTAGTGGACTGAAGGTACTTCAGAGTACCATAAAAAAGTGGGTACTTGGAATTGTTGTATTTTGAAAATATTGCTTGTGTGTCTTATTTGAATGGTATTTAAAACATTTAAGGTCATAAATTGCATTTTTTCATTTTCTATACTTTTGGGACTCAAGCGAGCCACAAAATAAATACGAACTATTTTCAGTTGATTGTTTTTGGCAATATGGGTAGTATAGTGGTGCCATCTATAAGTAGCTTAACTACTGTATTGTAGTGTTGCCGTTTTGTCTGTCGCCGCTAGCACGTGGTCGGGTGTGAAAGTTTGCGCGTGGTTGCGCGTTTATGAAAGTTTTGTTTTAATTGTGAAATTTTATTTTAACGAATGCAGTGCGATGTCTTGGAAATCACAACATAGTCATGAAGCGCGAAGTGGAGTGTCCCTTAATAGTCAGGCATTACAATTAGTGCGGAGAACTCGTGAGTTTTACGAGAGGGGGAGGAAATTCGTAAGCTTGTATAGCCGTCTCTCTGTTCCTGCAGATCATGTTGTGGAACGCATATGTCAAACATTAGGGCTTTCAAAGCGTTCTGTCATTCAAACAGGTGTTCCCCTCCAAGAACAGAAGGAAAAAGGGACAGGGGTACATAGCAGTAGCGGAAACGGGGCTGATAGTAGGGACTTGTTTCACAGCACTCCGGGAAAGAAACGAATTAAGCTATCTCCTGTAACAGGAATTATTTCTTTCCAGGCTGATGCAATACGAAGACACGAGTACGATTATTACAGCTCAAAGTCCCTTCTGTCATTGTTATGGACAATGCACTTTACCACTCCATAATAATGGACAAGACCCCTACTTGGAGCGCCCGTAAAGAACTGTTAGTGGAATGGCTGCAGTAAAGAAATACCCCAGCGCATATATGTATGACTGAATTAGTCGACGAGGTAGCGAAGGAACAAGGGCACGAGGTTATTAGGTTGCCGCCGTACCACTGTCACTTCAAGCTCATTGAGTTGGTACGGTCTGGGGTGAAGTAAAACATTACGTACGCACTTATAACAAGTCCTTCACAGTTACTGAAGTGGAAGGGCTGTTCCGGGAGAGTATTGCTCGAATGGATGCGGTTTTGTGGAGGAAAAAAGTTAGCCATGTCGCAGCATTCATTAACTCGGCAATGGCAATACATGGCATCATCAGTGACTGTCAGGACTTGATGATCTGCCTAGACGACGAAGACAATGACAACGAAGGCGACGGTAGTGATGGCAGTGATCTGGAGGGTATCAGGTATGAAAATAAGGTTTCTGAATTTTCGTAAATTTTATAGATTTTACTTGAAACATTTTGCGTTAGCACCGGTGTATATTATTCTAACATTTATTGCTGTATTAAAGTGACATTCTTCTCGGTCGATTTCTTCCGTATTTTCTAACATCGCGATAATAAGAACTTCGTAGTATATTTATCTCGTATCGTTTTGTGTGATGAATAATCGGTGAGTTGAAAGTTCGATTTTTGTCGGCCGACTTCATTTGTATTGTGTATCATCGCGATGATATTAATAACGTTTCTCCCATGTTTATAAAAACTCACGTGTCATGCAATCAGCTGTTGTTACGGCGGCAACATCGCTTCGTGCGCCACTGCAGTGTGACCAACATTGTGCGCAGCTGTCATGTGCAACCTTACGCCGGCCCACCTTTATATACAAGTGATGATGATGACTAGAGCTGGGATTTCTATGTACACTGACTGACAGTGACAATGCAACACCAAGGAGGAGTGGTTCGAAAGGGATGAAAGTTGGGGGAAAAACAGAGACGGCACGGACGAATAATTGATGTTTATTTCAAACCGATATGCAGGTTACACAATGCGCACGGCATCGACTCAGTAGGATGTAGGACCACCGCGAGCGGCGATGCACGCAGAAACACGTCGAGGTACAGAGTCAATAAGAGTGCGGATGGTGTCCTGAGGGATGGTCCTCCATTCTCTGTCAACCATTTGCCACAGTTGGTCGTCCGTACGAGGCTGGGGCAGAGTTTGCAAACGGCGTCCAATGAGATCCCACACGTGTTCGATTGGTGAGAGATCCGGAGAGTACGCTGGCCACGGAAGCATCTGTACACCTCGTAGAGCCTGTTGGGAGATGCGAGCAGTGTGTGGGCGGGCATTATCCTGCTGAAACAGAGCATTGGGCAGCCCCTGAAGGTACGGGAGTGCCACCGGCCGCAGCACATGCTGCACGTAGCGGTGGGCATTTAACGTGCCTTGAATACGCACTAGAGGTGACGTGGAATCATACGCAATAGCGCCCCAAACCATGATGCCGCGTTGTCTAGCGGTAGGGCGCTCCACAGTTACTGCCGGATTTGACCTTTCTCCACGCCGACGCCACACTCGTCTGCGGTGACTATCACTGACAGAACAGAAGCGTGACTTATCGGAGAACAAGACGTTCCGCCATTCCCTCATCCAAGTCGCTCTAGCCCGGCACCATGCCAGGCGTGCACGTCTATGCTGTGGAGTCAATGGTAGTCTTCTGAGCGGACGCCGGGAGTGCAGGCCTCCTTCAACCAATCGACGGGAAATTGTTCTGGTCGATATTGGAACAGCCAGGGTGTCTTGCACATGCTGAAGAATGGCGGTTGACGTGGCGTGCGGGGCTGCCACCGCTTGGCGGCGGATGCGGCGGATGCGCCGATCCTCGCGTGCTGACGTCACTCGGGCTGCGCCTGGACCCCTCGCACGTGCCACATGTCCCTGCGCCAACCATCTTCGCCACAGGCGCTGCACCGTGGACACATCCCTATGGGTATCGGCTGCGATTTGACGAAGCGACCAACCTGCCCTTCTCAGCCCGATCACCATACCCCTCGTAAAGTCGTCTGTCTGCTGGAAATGCCTCCGTTGACGGCGGCCTGGCATTCTTAGCTATACACGTGTCCTGTGGCACACGACAACACGTTCTACAATGACTGTCAGCTGAGAAATCACGGTACGAAGTGGGCCATTCGCCAACGCCGTGTCCCATTTATCGTTCGCTACGTGCGCAGCACAGCGGCGCATTTCACATCATGAGCATACCTCAGTGACGTCAGTCTACCCTGCAATTGGCATAAAGTTCTGACCACTCCTTCTTGGTGTTGCATTTGCTCTGTCAGTCAGTGTAATTACATATTTTGTTCCTTACTATTTAGGTGCTGGGAAAAGTCATATGTTCACAAAACACTACGTTAGGGTTAATGTTACGGAATTTCATTTTACACATTTTTTTATATCAATCAGTCAATACTGATCTGCATTTAGGGCAGTCGCCCAGGTGGCAGATTCCCTATCTGTTGCTTTCCTAGCCTTTTCCGAAATGATTTCAAAGAAATTGGAAATTTATTGAACATCTCCCTTGGTAAGTTATTCCAATCCCTAACTCCCCTTCCTATAAATGAATATTTGCCCCAGTTTGTCCTCTTGAATTCCAACTTTATCTTCATATTGTGATCTTTCCTACTTTTATAAACGCCATTCAAACCTATTCGTCTACTAATGTCATTCCACGCCATCTCTCCGCTGACAGCTCGGAACATACCACTTAGTCGAGCAGCTCTTCTTCTTTCTCTCAATTCTTCCCAACCCAAACATTGCAACATTTTTGTAACGCTACTCTTTTGTCGGAAATCACCCAGAACAAATCGAGCTGCTTTTCTTTGGATTTTTTCCAGTTCTTGAATCAGGTAATCCTGGTGAGGGTCCCATACACTGGAACCATACTCTAGTTGGGGTCTTACCAGAGACTTATATGCACTCTCCTTTACATCCTTACTACAACCCCTAAACACCCTCATAACCATGTGTAGAGATCGGTACCCTTTATTTACAATCCCATTTATGTGATTACCCCAGTGAAGATCTTTCCTTATATTAACACCTAGATACTTACAATGATCCCCAAAAGGAACTTTCACCCCATCAACGCAGTAATTAAAACTGAGAGGACTTTTCCTATTTGTGAAACTCACAACCTGACTTTTAGCCCCGTTTATCAACATACCATTGCCTGCTGTCCATCTCACAACATTTTCGAGGTCACGTTGCAGTTGGTCACAATCTTGTAACTTATTTATCACTCTATAGAGAATAACATCATCCGCCAAAAGCCTTACCTCCGATTCCACTCCTTTACTCATCATTTATATATATAAGAAAACATAAAGGTCCGATAACACTGCCCTGAGGAACTCCCCTCTCAACTATTACAGGGTCAGACAAAGCTTCACCTACTCTAACTCTCTGAGACCTATTTTCTAGAAATATAGCAACCCATTCAGTCACTCTTTTGTCTAGTCCAATTGCACTCATTTTTGCCAGTAGTCTCCCATGATCCACCCTATCAAATGCTTTAGACATGTCAATCGCGATACAGTCCATTTGACCTCCAGAATCCAAGATATCTGCTATATTTTGCTGGAATCCTACAAGTTGAGCTTCAGTGGAATAACCTTTCCTAAAACCGAATTGCCTTCTATCGAACCAGTTATTAATTTCACAAACATGTCTAATATAATCAGAAAGAATGCCTTCCCAAAGCTTACATACAATGCATGTCAAACTTACTGGCCTGTAATTTTCAGCTTTATGTCTATCACCCTTTCCTTTATACACAGGGGCTACTATAGCAACTCTCCATTCATCTGGTATAGCTCCTTCGACCAAACAATAATCAAATAAGTACTTCAGATATGGTACTACATTCCAACCCATTGTCTTTAATATATCCCCAGAAATCTGATCAATTCCAGCCGCTTTTCTAGTTTTCAACTTTTGTATCTTATTGTAAATGTCATTGTTATCATATGTAAATTTTATTACTTCTTTGGCCTTAGTCTCTTCCTCTATCTCGACATTATCCTTGTAACCAACAATCTTTACATACTGCTGACTGAATACTTCTGTATTTTTGGGTATTCTACATATTCTTAATGATATTACATAAAATTACATATTTTAGCATTTTCCTGTTTTCATATGAAATAAATTGCTGAATTGAAGTTTCACACTTAATGTGGGGCTGTTGTTTGTCTTCTCAACAGGGGGATTAAAGTAATTATGAGTGACAGGTATTAAACAAGTTTTTCTAAAGGTTCCAATTAGCTGCAGGAAAACTTTTACTTTAAATGTGCCAGTCTTAAATCCTTCATCCCTTTGAGAGTTAATTGCTTTAAAACTTGCCACTTTCATGTTGGAGTTTCCAGGAATATTTTTCTAAACGCATTTCTGTGACCTCTTTGTTATGTACCCAGGAATTTCCAAATCTATTCTTAGAGCTGTCTTCCTTTTAAATGTCTCAAATTAGGATTTAATTTCTTTTGAACATCTGAAGAACATAGCTCATCAACATCAGTTTCCTCTAGAGTCAATTTGGCACCAGTAGCGTCCATGGATTGCAGTTGACGAGTCTTTGGAATTGATGGCAAAGTAGTGATTTGCCAAGCATGCAACAAACATATCGCATGTTCCATGATATCCCAGCTTGAGCAACATGCATGAAGTGCTCTGCATAGAAAAAACCAACAGTTAGGTCTACAAAAGAAACATATCCTTTTAACACAGATGCAGCCTTCACCCTTTTTATAAAAAATTATGCAGTGCAATGATTGCAGCAAACATTCCATGGTATAAACTTGAAGTGCCTGAATTCACATCTTTTGTGGAAAAATACTGCAAGCAACATGTTCCTAATCAATCAACACTACGCAAGTATTATCTTCAAATCTGCTACGACGAGGTAATGCACAACATAAGACAGCATATAGGAAATTCTTTCACATGGGTTGCTGTTGATGAAACAACAGATGCTAAGGGTAGATTCATGGGCGCCCGCAGGATCTTTTCCAGGGGGAGGGGGCACATTAACAATATTCTTGAATATAAAAACCAATATAACATCAGCAACATTAAATTGTTTACAGAAACTTCCAGCTATAACATATGCTAGCTGACTGTCAGTAATTTCAGTTTATGAAATAATCTAGTATGATATTAAACAATTGAACATCAACATCTTTAGAATTCCAGGGGGGGGGGCAAGTGCCCCCCCTTGCGGGCGCCCATGGGTAGATTTATTGCAAATCTTCTGGTGGGGAAGCTACAATCTGACAGCACCTCAAAACCGTGTTTGGTCTACTGTAAGGAGCTAGACTATTCAAATCACTCAACTATTGTGAGATTTGTGAATGATAGATTAAGAGCTCTGTGGCTGACTGAGATGAAAGAGGAAAAGGTATTAGTGATGTATTCTGATGCTGCAGTATATATTGTTACCGTGTTTTGGTGGTAGTTATGCATGAAAGAAGGTGCTGGGTGGTGAAGGGGTCTCAAGCTACTAAAGTGAAATTAATTTTAAAATTTAGCAAGGTTATATTTTCTTTTCAAAATTAGGTAACAACAAATAGAACAGGTACTTAGTAGCCGAAACACGATTGACAATTACATTTACATAGGTACCCCATTTGGGGCTTCAAAGAGTCAGAAACATAATTCTTGAGCCATGAGCCCAACCTTACAATGAACACCATACAACAAAGGGGCCGAAAACCCCCAAACATGCCAGAAACACCGGCTTCCAATTACATCCAAAAGCCTCCTTGAGGCAGAAACACAATTTTCAAAAAGGGCAACTTCCCCTTAAAATACAAGCCTATCATAGGCCACTCCGAACTCCACCTTTAAGCCGTCCTCAAAGGACATATACACAGGGGCAAAATACCCAATCTACTGAGGTCTGTTAAATGACAAGAAGGTTAATACATGACCTCTAAAATCACAATTTGAGAGGAGGCGAACTAGCACTCCTAATACACTTTGTCTTTAAGACCTATTTTGGCTCTAAGGCCACTGATGCAAGGGCTAATCCCATACTACAGAGGTGACTTAAGAAACTACTAACTTACATTACTGAAGAATAGGTTGCGAAAAATAAGTTCACCTCAAACAATGTGAGTGGGAGCTCGAGAGGGTTAACACTCTCTATCCCAGTATGTCGCTTTACAAGAGAATAGAAGAAAAGAGAAGTTACATATTAGGAAAAGGTTACATAGGGGAACGCTTAGAACCTGCCCCGAAAGTTAAACTGCTGAGCTGGCAAAGAAAAAATTTATTAATCGGCCATTACCTTATTGTTGACCGCTGCCGAGGAAAGAGGCGCTTCCCGCCTCCCGCTATGTACTTAATACACTGAAAGATGGAACAGAAGTGGCCCGGAGACCCTAAAATCAGCAGTTTAAATACTCTCGCAGAAAGTTCTAGGCGTTAGGGGAAAGAAAACACCCTCCCTTTATTGGGTAGGACCCCGCAACAGATTCAAGTTGGGGAAAGATACATCAGATTGGTCAGAAATTAATTGAAAAAATTCGTGATTGGATACATTCAACACAAGGGGAAGAAAGGGGTAAATATTGCCAACTTAAACAATGACAGAAAGAAATTTAACAAAGAACAAACTCCTGAAATTAAATTTTCTCCAACAAAATAGTTCTTTGACTCCGCACTAGGGTGCACTATTGTTGATCTTCAGTAGTGTCCTCTAGAAGAGAAAGTTCACACTTCTTAATACAAGCAAGACAAAAGTACGTCGAAAATGACACAGTTCACAAACTCAAAATTTTCCAGGTAGTGACATCTTCTGAGAAATTTGGAAATTAAGACCGTAGATAAAGTTCAGACTTCCTCCAGAAGAGGAGTTTCAACTGGCGCAACTTTTAAATAAACGGTGTGGAGGTGTACCGCCCGGTACAGACCTCCCCCCCCCCCCCCAAAAGTTCCTCCACGGGGTAACACAGAAGAACCTAAACTTTTGTTTGAAAATAAGTTCCAAGTTTTGATGTTGCTATTAAGATAACTTGCAGAAGTATTTGAGAAATTTCTTAATTCGGTGCCAAAATTTTGTTGTTGGAGGTGAAGTGAAGTCTTTAGGTTTATAGAAGTTGAATTTCTGAAGATAAGCTTTTACTACTTAAAAGTGAAGGAAAAATTTGCAATGTCCATCAGATATTGCTGTTGAATTCCCAAATGTAGTTATCTCTTATAGTGACTGTCCATGTAGTTGATGTAGGCTAAGTTGGATGGCCAGACCGGCCGTTGCAGCTTGCGTCCAAAGGAGGCCGCTCGGACCCCTTAAGTACCCTGAGATACCGCTCGCCCGCACTATGAGGGGAGCAGAGTGTTGAAACACGCCGCGCCCGCGGTGAACATATACAGGCTGCGGGCCAGAAGCAGGTCGTGCGCCGCACATCAGCCTTGGCCGGGAGGAGAGCTCCGGCTCGCCGTGCACATGTCGTCCTCGCTGGAGAGGAGGGGGCCCATCCCCCTCCCCAGTTGCTGCACGGCGCTGCGTGGCTGCGGGGGCACTGAAACATTAAGGCTAGGCGGCAGAATTGTGTTGGACCATCGTCTTTTTGAAGGCACAGGCATTATGGAGAGGTTGAGGGGCCAGCGGCGTGTAGATATCCGTGGCATTTAATCTTATGAAGCCACAGTGTAAGGTGGAGCAGGAGACGGGAGCGTGGTAATGGCCGTGGCAAGAACAGGATGGCAGTTTAACGGATCGGGGCGGGTTTTACAAAAGGCTTACATCTAAAACCAAAATATTATAGAAGGGGCAGAATGCCATAAAAGTGAAACTCAAAAAAAATATAACCTTCATATCCTTTCAAAATAATATGAAGCAAGTTAACACAAAATTACACCGGTTTCACCTGGGACAGGTGAACCCTAAATATCCTCTCGGTGGCTGGATTACTTAACAATAAGGTAACCGGCGTAAGAAAATCGAGAATGATACAAGGCCCATGAAATCTGGGGGCAAGCTTGCCCGCGGGAACAAAATTTTTGACCATAAACTGGTCACCTACCTTCAAAGGGGTGGGTCTCCGTCCACGATCATACCTTTCCCTAACCTTTTCATGAGACACTTTAAGATTGGCTTTAGCCTTCTTCCAAAGATCTTTAATGTTGTCCGGATCTATTATCTCGGGTAGAATGTCATTCAGAGACCAGAGGTTAGAGAGCGGCGAGTTGGGAACAAACTTGAACATTAAAGAAGCTGGAGTGAACTTGTGAGATTCATGAACCGCTGAATTCAAAGCAAAAGCTATCCAATGCAGGGACGTGTCCCACCTGGAAGGATCTTCATGATGATAGGCAATGAGTGCGGACCTGAGATTACGGTTAACCCGTTCAGCCAGAGATGGTTGAGGGTAATAAGCAGAAGTAGTTACATGAGAGATGGATAAGTCAAAACAGAATTTACGAAATAAATTAGATGTAAAAGCCTTAGCATTATCGGAAACTATGTATTGACAAGGACCAAAAGAAGCAAAGATAGTATTAAGACAAGAAATGGTGGACTGAGCGGTAGCCAGCTTAGTCGGAAATAACCAGGAAAATCTAGTAAAACCATCTACACATACAAAGATGAACTTGTTGGCATTCCCCTTTGACTGGGGGAAGGGTCCCACATAATCAATATACAGGCGCTCCATGGGGCGCGACGCTTGATGAGAAGACAAAAGACCTACCTTAGTGGACATGGTCGGTTTACTAAGCAAACAGGATTTACATGCCTTTACTAATTCACGGATTTCACCGTCCATACCTTTCCAGATGAACATTTCACGAATCTTCTCACGAGTTTTAAAGATACCAAGATGCCCTCCTAATGGGGTCTCATGATAATACTTGAAGATCATAGGTACAAGAACCGCTGGAACAACAACTTTCATCATCTTATCATGCCTCGAAGGGCAACATAGAACTCCATTCCTCAGAACATAAGGGACAACATGTTCCCCAGAAGAAAGGGTTTCCATTATCGGAGCCAGCGTCGGATCTTCACGTTGGTATTTCTCGATAATTCCTAAACAGCATGGGAACATCTGTTAGGATGGCATTAACCTCAGATAGCATGGACTCGGGAGGTGATGGACTGTCGACCTGTTCATGCTTCTCAACGTCGTCTGAAAACATACGGCTGAGTCCATCAGCGACAACATTTTCGGTACCTCGGATATGCCTGACATTGAATTGGAAGGCAGAAATACGGATGGCCCAACGGGCTATACGACCAGTACGACGCGGCCTACCTAAGACCCAGCTTAATGCTTGATTATCTGTCTCCAGGTCGAATTTGACATGTTCCAGATAGAGACGGAACTTTTCTAAGGCAAATAAGACTGCCAACCCTTCGAGCTCATAGATGGAATACTTGGCTTCTTGAGCCGATAGAGTCCTAGATGCATAGGCGATGGGTCGCCTCCCTAGTTCAGTCTCTTGAAGAAGGACTGCCGCTACCGCCGACGACGACGCGTCCGTTTGGACGATGAATTTCTTTGAGGAATCAGGCATGGCAAGGACAGGGGCATTACAGAGAGCTAATTTCAGATCTTCAAAAGCGGCTTGTTGAGAAGGTCCCCACTCGAATTTGATGCCTTTCCTACGAAGAAGGTTCAATGGCGCCGCTCTATTAGCAAAGTTAGGAATTAACTTTCTGAAGAAATTCACCATACCAATGAACCTGGCGATACCTTTAATGTCCTTGGGAGGTTTAAAATCACGGATGGCCTGTGTTCTAGAATGATCGACTGCTACACCATCAGGTGACACAATATGCCCTAGGAATGACATAGAGGGCTTAGCAAAAGCGACCTTGGACAACTTGACAGTTAACCCAGCCTTACGAAGGCGATTCAGAACTTCTCGCAGATGATCTAGATGTTCTTCGAAGGTCTCCGAAAACACGACGACATCATCCAAGTAGTGATATAAGTACTCAAATTTGATGTCGGAGAAGACCCTATCTAGTAGCCTAGTGAGTACAGCTGCTCCCGTGGGGAGCCCGAAAGGTACGCGGTTGTATTCATATAAATTCCAGTCCGTGGCAAACGCTGTAAGGTGTTTAGACTCTTCAGCAAGGGGAATTTGATTATAGGCCTGATTCAAGTCCAAGATAGTAAAGAACTTGGCCTTACGAAACCATGAAAAGCAAGAATGAAGGTCGGGAAGGGGCACAGATTGTAACACCACCTTCCGATTGAGAGCCCTGTAGTCAATTACAGGCCTGAAGCCCCCTTGGGGTTTCGGGACTAGAAAAATAGGCGAAGAATACGCTGACTTAGAGGGCCTAATAATACCATCCTTCAACATCTGATCGATGATTTCTTTCAGAGCCTTCATTTTAGGTGGAGATAGCCTATACGGTGGAAAACGGACAGGAATCGAATCCGTGACCTCAATTTTGTATTCGATCAGGTCAGTAACGCCAAGAGTATCAGAGAATACCTCGGGAAACGACTGACACAGTTTGCGAATACTATCAGCCTGCTCCTCAGGTAGATGTCTAAGGTCTAACAACATCTCATCCTGGGTAGGCGAAATAGAAGAACATGACACAGAATTACACTTTAATAGTGGAATTTTACAACTAGAAGCAAATTTGAATGTGCACGACCTAGACTGGAGATCGAGCACAAGACCAGTGTGAGAAATAAAGTCAGCTCCCAATATAATGGGACAAGACAATTGCTTGGCCACAAACAATTTAATTTTCCATGTAAATTTAAAAATACGAATTTTGACCAGTAAGGAACCTAGAATTTCTAATGGAGATGTATTAGCAGAAACACATTTCACAGGAGAAGAATCATAGACAGGTAGGTTACAAACAGACTTCAATTTCGAGTACCATTCAGCCGAAATAATGGAACAAACACTGCCTGAATCTAATAGAGCTGTTATAGGTTCGTTATTTACCTCAATCTTAAGGAAAGGAACAGGTGCGGGGGTATCCGCCGCAATCTTAAGACACTCTTTGGGGCATTCAAAGGACAGATTAGCAGATTGAACGTTCCCAGAATTTTCGATCTGCTTACCAGGGGCTGAGCCTCGGGAAGATGAATTAGTTGACTCAGCCGAAGCCACTAGTCACTTTTGATTGTTGTTGGAAGTTACCCCAGAAGTTGAGCAGGAGGGGGTGCTATTCGAATTGGGACAATTCTTGGCGATATGTGAGAAAGCCCCACATTTAAAACAGCCTTGTGATGAACCAGCTCCATTATTTGCCCTACTAGACTTGATCAGAGGACACTTATTGCGCAGGTGGTCAGGCGCCCCGCACACATAACATTTACGGGGATTGACTGGTCGGCGAGGTGGAGGCCGAGTGTTACTAAAGGAAGGCGGGGGTTCTTTCGCGACACGCAAAGAATCGGCGTATCTAACTCCTTCCGCCGAGACGGCCAACGCTTCAAGTTCCGAGAAGGTTTGCGGGCACGCCGCGAAACACAAATATGACCTATAGGGAGGTGAAATTCCCTCTACAATAGCCTGCACAATCTGATCTTCAGGAAAATGAAGGGCAAACACCCTAGTATAAAACTTAATGTCCTGTATGAAATCAGCCAAGTTTTCATCCAAGCGCTGTACCCGATAATAGTATTTCTGAATCAGAGATGACCTCGCGCGGGCAGGAATGAAATTTGCAAGCAAGTGTGCGTGAAAATCTTCAATAGATGACTGTTCAGCAATAGCTCTTACTATTTTATCTGAGAGAACACCAATAGCATAAGGATAGATTATTTGTAAAATTTGACAAGGGGAAAGAGAAAACACAAGGGCGTGATCCTGAAATTCAACTAAAAATCTTAAAAATGAAATAACTTCACTGGTGGTGTTGACAGAAAACTTAGAGATACCTCTTAGCAACATTGCCAATGGATGAGGCAAGCTGCTAAACCCGGGTGACATAGTAGGTAGAGGTTTCAGGGGCAAAGAAGTTAATTCAGAACGGATGTTACTCAACGATGCACGGCGTTCAGACTCGTTGTCCAATGGGGCAGAGATAGTTTGAGCAGTGGGGGTTTTCCTATTTACTTCTCCCTTAGGAGACTCTTCCTCACTACCTACATTCACTATGGTGGGTTGATCAGATTTGGGAGGAATTTCCCCAGTTAACAATTGAGTGACTTTACTAGACAATTCAGAAATAGTTTCAAGGAGCGTATTAGCTTCCTTCCTCTGAACGTCATTCACCTTTAGAGACAACAGATCATTAACTCTATTTGAAAAATGATATAGCCTGCCTTGCACACGCTTAATTTGATTAGGAGACGGATCATTTTCATCAAAGAAACTAACGACCGATGCTAGCCCAGTAATGTTCTCGACGATCGTGGAAAGAGAGCCATCAATTTCTTTCTCTCCCAAATTGGGGATGGAAATGGGCAAATCAAGGGAGTCTCTAAGCTTGTTACTGTCGATAGCAACCGTGCCTCCAGATTGCACGTTTCTAATAGTTAATTCGTAGATCAACTCCTCTTTGCGCAAGTAGTTAAGGAGGAGAACATCGCGAGGGCCGGGCATGATAACAGAAAAATTTTGAAAAACCTCAATAAAAAATTTCCAGCAACTGAGAAAATGGTTAGAGTTCGGATCAAAACAGAGCTTAGCCGTCAAAAGGGGCTAAATTGAGACCCATTCAACCACGCTCTGCTACCACTTGTTACCGTGTTTTGGTGGTAGTTATGCATGAAAGAAGGTGCTGGGTGGTGAAGGGGTCTCAAGCTACTAAAGTGAAATTAATTTTAAAATTTAGCAAGGTTATATTTTCTTTTCAAAATTAGGTAACAACAAATAGAACAGGTACTTAGTAGCCGAAACACGATTGACAATTACATTTACATAGGTACCCCATTTGGGGCTTCAAAGAGTCAGAAACATAATTCTTGAGCCATGAGCCCAACCTTACAATGAACACCATACAACAAAGGGGCCGAAAACCCCCAAACATGCCAGAAACACCGGCTTCCAATTACATCCAAAAGCCTCCTTGAGGCAGAAACACAATTTTCAAAAAGGGCAACTTCCCCTTAAAATACAAGCCTATCATAGGCCACTCCGAACTCCACCTTTAAGCCGTCCTCAAAGGACATATACACAGGGGCAAAATACCCAATCTACTGAGGTCTGTTAAATGACAAGAAGGTTAATACATGACCTCTAAAATCACAATTTGAGAGGAGGCGAACTAGCACTCCTAATACACTTTGTCTTTAAGACCTATTTTGGCTCTAAGGCCACTGATGCAAGGGCTAATCCCATACTACAGAGGTGACTTAAGAAACTACTAACTTACATTACTGAAGAATAGGTTGCAAAAAATAAGTTCACCTCAAACAATGTGAGTGGGAGCTCGAGAGGGTTAACACTCTCTATCCCAGTATGTCGCTTTACAAGAGAATAGAAGAAAAGAGAAGTTACATATTAGGAAAAGGTTACATAGGGGAACGCTTAGAACCTGCCCCGAAAGTTAAACTGCTGAGCTGGCAAAGAAAAAATTTATTAATCGGCCATTACCTTATTGTTGACCGCTGCCGAGGAAAGAGGCGCTTCCCGCCTCCCGCTATGTACTTAATACACTGAAAGATGGAACAGAAGTGGCCCGGAGACCCTAAAATCAGCAGTTTAAATACTCTCGCAGAAAGTTCTAGGCGTTAGGGGAAAGAAAACACCCTCCCTTTATTGGGTAGGACCCCGCAACAGATTCAAGTTGGGGAAAGATACATCAGATTGGTCAGAAATTAATTGAAAAAATTCGTGATTGGATACATTCAACACAAGGGGAAGAAAGGGGTAAATATTGCCAACTTAAACAATGACAGAAAGAAATTTAACAAAGAACAAACTCCTGAAATTAAATTTTCTCCAACAAAATAGTTCTTTGACTCCGCACTAGGGTGCACTATTGTTGATCTTCAGTAGTGTCCTCTAGAAGAGAAAGTTCACACTTCTTAATACAAGCAAGACAAAAGTACGTCGAAAATGACACAGTTCACAAACTCAAAATTTTCCAGGTAGTGACATCTTCTGAGAAATTTGGAAATTAAGACCGTAGATAAAGTTCAGACTTCCTCCAGAAGAGGAGTTTCAACTGGCGCAACTTTTAAATAAACGGTGTGGAGGTGTACCGCCCGGTACATATATGTTTAAGGCTGCAACTCCTTTGAAGGTGTTTTATCCCAATATGCTCCATTTTATACAGTATGCTTGTCTCATGGACTGCAACCTGTTGCCGAAGATATTAGAGCTAAGTTTCCACAAGTGAATAGACGAATTTCAGCAACAACAATTTTTTTCTAAAAGCTCCACAACGAGTGTTATCTTACAAACAGCAATTGCCAGAGATATCGCTGCCGCCGGAACCAGTGTTAACGAGGTAGCGGACATGGATAGAAGCAGTTACCTTCTGTAGTGAGGATCTAGATGTCATAAATACTGTGGTACATTCTTTTGAACCTGAAAAACTGCCTTTAGTGACTCCAAAGTGGCCTCCTCAATCACCTACATCAGGGGCATCTTCTACTGGCTTCCAGAAACCATCAAACGTCTAGAAACATCAGGACTGCCACTGCAAGATTCTATTGCCGTCATAGAGGATGCTATTGAAAAACTAAGTGCTGTGCATGGGGAAACTGGTGTAAGTGTATTGAGAAAATTGCAAAAAGTGTTGAAGAGAAATCCTGGCTATTCAACATTCCACAGTGTGTGTCGAATTCTAAATGAAGATGACGTCGATCCTCCCTAGGACATTTCTCCAGCGAAAATTCCTCTCCTAAAATTTGCCCCAGTTACAGCATGTGATTTCGAAAGATCTTTCTCTGCATATAAGAACATCCTAAGTGACAAACGCCTTTCCATGACCCCAGAAAACATCGAAAAATACTTAATAGTTCACTGTGCTACAAAATTTAAGGAATAATCATGCTTTGAGAGTTGAAAATAATAAGTTTCTATTGAATATATGTGTGATATATTCATATAATATGACTCCAAAGAACATTTAAGAACACTTGATTGTTCACTGTGCTACAAAATGTAATATAAAGCGTGTTTAGTGTGTTGTAACTGACAAGATGGTAAGTTTATATTAATTATACGATATTACATATTTTGCCCATTCTACATATTTTGCTACATATTTTGATATTTTTTGTTACATATTTATGTACATATTATGCCACTTGATTCTACATAAAATTCCCAGCTCTACTGATAAGTCTGCCACGGCAAGCTATCTCACCGTCAGATGTAATCACGTAGGCTGAGTGAACCTCGAACGAGCCTTCAGATCCAGATAAAAATTCCTGACTTGGCCTCCGCGTAAGAGGCAGGCACGTTATTCCTACACCGTGGGGCCGGCGCATATTTATTGGTCTATTGAAAATATTTTTAGTTGGCCTTCCATTGATTGGTTCTATCTGTTCATTTACTTCATTTTCGGTAAAGTGGTTTCTTCCGAATGTTTTAGAATTCGCACTCAGGCAAATAATAAGGCGCTGACTGGTGAACCAACCTTGATGTATTTCTGAAATTGGATTTGAATCGCTTAGATGATATTTGCTGTAATAACACCGCTACTCAGATTGCGGAACGTAATCTCGCATTTGCTTTCTGTGGTACTTATGTCTTTCGCGTTCAAATTCAATTTAAAAATTGAGGTGAGCATATGCTACTTATGAATAAGACTTTAAAGCGATCAAGTTTTGTTTCCTCAAAGTGTGAGGTCACGCTTTGTTTGGAGTGCTTTGTACACGCGTGCACGAAAATTGAGCCCCGATGTAAACAAGCATCTCTTCGTTTAACACATTGCTGCAGGTAGACAGCCCGCCATAAGACTGTTGTATTGAAATGGCCACAGTGGTGGATGTATATTTTTTTTTTTTTTTTTTTTTTTGCTAGTTGCTTTACGTCGCACCGACACAGATAGGTCTTATGGCGACGATGGGACAGGAAAGGGCTAGGAGTGGGAAGGAAGTGGCCGTGGCCTTAATTAAGGTACAGCCCCAGCATTTGCCTGGTGTGAAAATGGGAAACCACGGAAAACCATTTTCAGGGCTGCCGACAGTGGGATTCGAACCTACTATCTCCCGAATACTGGATACTGGCCGCACTTAAGCGACTGCAGCTATCGAGCTCGGTCGGTGGTGGTGGTGGATGTATAGCAATACCCACACTGTACCTTCAGCATTACCCGTTCACTCCCTCCACCCCTTTACAGTACTGAAGTGCCTTCACCACTAGTCTTTCACTTCCCTCACCCTTTTACAGTACTGGACTGGCCTTCACGGCGAACCCTTCACTTCCTCCACCAACTGGAGTGGCCTTCAACACTACCCCTACACATCCTCCACCCCTTTACAGTACTGGAGTGGCCTTCACCAGTACCCCTTCAATTCACCCATTTTCAGGTACTGGAGGGGCCTTCACCACTACCCCTTCACTTCCTCCACCCCTTTACAGTACTGGACTGGCCTTCACCACGAACCCTTCACTTCTTCCACCAACTGGACTGGCCTTAAGCACTACCCCTTCACATCCTCCACCCTTTATAATATTGAGTGGCCTTCAACACTACCCCCTGCACATCCTCCACCCTTTTACGGTACTGGAGTGGCCTTTAGCACTACCCCTTCACTTCATCCACGAACTGGAGTGGCCTTCAGCACTACCCCTTCACTTCCTCCACCAACTGGAGTGGCCTTCAGCACTAGCCCTTCTCTTCCTCCTTTCCTTTTAAGTACTGGAATGGCCTTCACCACGAACCCTTCACTTCCTCCACCAACTGGTGTGGCCTTAAGCGCTACCCCTTCAAATCCTCCACCCCTTTATAATATTGGAGTGGCCTTCAGCACTACCCCTTCACTTCCTCCACCAACTGGAGTGGCCTTCAACACTACCCCTTCACTTCCTCCACCCTTTTACGGTACTGGAGTGGCCTTCAGCACTACCCCTTCACTTCATCCACCAACTGGAGTGGCCTTCAGCACTGCCCCTTCACTTCCTCCACCAACTGGAGTGGCCTTCAGCACTAGCCCTTCTCTTCCTCCCTTCCTTTAAAGTACTGGAGTGGCCTCCACCACTATCCCTTTCACTTCGTCCACCAACTGGAGTGGCCTTCAGCACTACCCCTTCACTTCCTCCACTCTTTTACAGTACTGGAGTGGTCTTCACCACTACCTCTTCACTTCATCTACCAACTGGAGTGGCCTTCAGCACTACCCCTTCACCTCCTCCACCCTTTTACGGTACTGGAGTGGCCTTCAGCACTAAACCTTCACTTCCTCCACCCATTTTCAGTAATGGAGTGGCCTTCAGCACTACCCCTTCACTTCCTCCACCCTTTTACGGTACTGGAGTGGCCTTCAGCACTAAACCTTCACTTCCTCCACCCATTTTCAGTAATGGAGTGGCCTTCAGTACTACCCCTTCACCTCCTCCACCCTTTTACGGTACTGGAGTGGCCTTCAGCACTAAACCTTCACTTCCTCCACCCATTTTCAGTAATGGAGTGGCCTTCAGCACTAAACCTTCACTTCCTCCACCCTTTTACAGTACTGGACTGGCCTTCACCACTACCCCTTCACTTCCTCCCCTACTTCTAAGTACTGGAATGGGGCAGTGTTTATTGTTTATGTCGGGACACCATTTCTGTGCATTCATGTACCATTCCATGCAAATTGATATTGCACTTTTGTGGTACTTCAACAATAAAAATTCTACTTTTCTCCTCATTGTACTTCAAATAAAAATAAATAACACCTAGTACTCTGTAATTGCAATGGTGGCTGAATAAATAGCTACCATCCACATGCAAGGATGGTATCCAAATACAGTGTTTAGCCACTCTTCTATTTTTTTAGTAAAACTAAAAGTAACCCATTCCAAAAACATTCCCAATCCAGTTATACACCTATTCCGAACAGAAAAATGACAGAACGATTAAGATTAAGAAAACATTTCTCGCCCCATAAAGACTTCAAAATGCACTTATCCCAGCGTATTGGCAGCTTATTGAGGTCGTAAAAAAGTGGGGTCGTGCGCACGATGTATTCCATGGCTGTGTGTCATCAAGGATGATGACAAACCTCATTAATTGTTCCAAATATTAATAGCCTCTTACAACAAAACCAATTAACGTTCCTTGTTATGAAAGGAATGTAAATCTTATTAGACATCAATTCAAAATAAGGGCCCAGCGCGTTAAGAATAATTAGCTGTCGTTATATTGGGCACTGGACGCAACACACGACCTGGCAATGGGATATAAGTTACTAGCACCTAACAGTGAGTGGAACGAACAAATAAGGCGAGCGAAAACAAAATGACTTCAGCTTTATCCAGATGTTTGGAGAGAAAGGTGCCAAATACTGAACATAAATCGCAAAAATATGTTGAAAATTAGCTTTTAAATTTGTACCCGGCAGAAATTTGGGGCCCGCCCCTGTGATGTAGTGGTTAGCGTGATTAGCTACCATCCCCGGAAGACCGAGTTCGATTGCAAGCTCTGCCACGAAATTTGAAAAGTGGTATGAGTACTGGAGAAGAGTCCAATCAGCCTCGAGAGGTCAATTGAGTAGAGGTGTGTTCGATTCCCACCTCAGCGATCCTCGAAGTAGTTTTCCGTGGTTTCCCACTTCTTCTCCACGCAAATGCCGGAATGGTTCCTAACTTAAGGCCACGGCCGCGTCCTTCCCTCTTCCTTGTCTATCCTTCGAATGTTCCGATCCCCCCACGAGGCCCCTGTTCATCATATTAGATTAAGCCGCCTGGGCGAGGCACTGGTCTTCCTTCTCAGTAGTAGTCCCGGCCAAATGTCTCACAATCCAGGGCACTGCCCTTGAGGCGATAGAGGTGGGAAAAACCAACCCTTGAGTGTAAACAGATCAAGAAATAAAGAAATATGGGGCATTGGAAAGGGCAGTAAGGAACTAGAAGTAATAACTTCTGCAAAATAATAATGGGGCTACCAGAATGCATAGTTTATAGCGGAGTTAGAATTATATATGAAGATATGTACAGTATATACAAGCAGATTAAAAAAAACTAATATACTACTTAAGATTAAGGAGGGGGAACGCGAGAGAAATACTGTAGTAAAGTTAGCATTCCAACATCAGATGAAACATCTACACGATGATTACTGGGTAACCAAGGAGAAAGAAAAGCTAGACAGAATATGAATGGGAGACTACTGGAATGAAGACATTCAAAACGAAGGAAAGAATGTGACTATCAGAGTGAGAGATACTGAGAAACAGATGATTATGTCAGAAAGTACCACCAAGTGAACATTACGGGAATTCTGTGAAATTAGCAAAAAGTTGTCAATAAAAGAAGAAATAAAGATGAATAGAGAAGTAATATATATGGTGTGTTGTTAATGGGTACATATAAGAATAATAATTTAAGAGAGAAAAATGAAGACAAGTGTTTGTTATGTGGAGAAATAATAGAAAAGGTACATTTGACAGAGTATGTAGGGAGACGCTAACTCAGGAGCAAATACCGGGGTAGTGATTGCAGAGCAAAAATAGAAAGGGAGAAATAAATGTATTTATTATTTATTTACTTATTTTATTTATTTATTTATTTATTTATTTATTTATTTATTTATTTATTTATTTATTTATTTATTTATTTATTTATTTAATACGTTTATCCTAGAGGGTTCGTTTTTCCCCCGGACTCAGAGAGGGATCCCACCTTTAGCACTTCAAGAGCAGTGTTCTGGAGCGTGAGATATTTGTTCGGGGACACAACTGGGGAGGTGGACCAGTACTTCGCCTAGGCGGCCTGGCGTGCTATACTGAGCGGGGCTTATGGAGGAATGGAAGAAAGAGGCAAGGAAGAGGGAAGAAAGCGGCCGTGGCCTTAAGTTAGATACCGCCCTGGCATTTGCCTGGAGAAGAAATGGAAAACGACGGAAAATTACTTCGATGACAGATGAGGTGGGAATCCAACCGCCTCTATTCAGTTGACCTCCCGAGGCTGAATGGACCCCGTTCCTGTCCTCGTATACATTTGAAATTATGTGTCAGTGTCGAGAACCGAATTCGGGCCTCCGGGGGTGGCAGCTAATCACACTAACGACTACACCACAGATGCGGACGTCTACTATTTTAATTTGTTCGTACATGTGAGAATGTATGTGTTAGTGTAACGAAACTCAGCTCACTTCTAGATTAATATACCTGCAGATAAGTGTTGTAAATATAATTAAGTTCAAGAGAGGATCAGCCACCCTAACTTCGCCACTTGAATAAGCCAAATAAATAAATATAGGTACAGCCCGAGCATGTGCCTGATGTGAAAATGGGAAACCACAGAAAAACATCTTCAGAGCTGTCGACAGTGGGGTTCGAACCCACTATCTCCCGAATGCAAGATCACGGCTTCGGGACTCAATCAGCGCAGTTGCTGGGTGGGTCAAATACCACGTTGTAAGTATACTGGCTAAACTATGCTAAGCATCCGTTTAAAGATGACGGATTAATTGAAGAGAGGCCTTTGTTATTGCCCACAGTCGGGGAAAGATGAAAATACAGTAGCCGGGGAGCGGGCGAGGGCCCGTCACTTTGTGGATGAAAAAATATATTTTTATGCCACTTTAGCCGACTAAAACTAGGAATTATAGGAATTGTAAAAAAAAAACATTTTTACAAGCCCCGTTGTCTAAACAGCTAATTCTTTCCTCATTTTCTTTAATTATTAACAAAATCATTAATGGAAATACGCACAAAATATCGTTCGTCACGTCTAACCCATTTGTATAGCGCCACAGCAAGTAGTGCAGACTTTGCATGTGCTGTGAGGAAGGGCAGCAGGGGTACTTTTTAATTTATTTTTTGCCAAGGCCATGGACACTGAGGTATGATTCACCCGCTTGCCGCGCGGATTCATCAGTCTGGCAGTCTCATTAGTGTCTTTCAAGTTTGTTAGTGTGTAGTCAAACACTAAACGAATTTTAACTGTATAATCGCACCATACTCCTGTTGGATTGTAATACATGTGAAATATTGTTCCTTTGGTGAAAGTTCTATTGTATAGTACTGAATCAAAAACTCAAAAAATCTGTTATTACCGCATTAGCTCCCTCTGCGAATCAGTGGCAGAGTTTCGGCCTCCGGATCCCAACATAGTGGGTTCAAACCTGGCAGAGGTAGTCGGATATTTGAAGGACGGAAAGAAGTCCATTCGACACTCCATGCCGTACGATGTCGGCATGTAAAAGATCTCTTGTGACACATTTGGTGTTCGCCCGACAAAATTCATTAAAATCTCAGCCACAGACTCCCAAGATACATCCGGTTTACTCGGTCTGCCATCTAGTAGGCCTAGAGTAAAACAGAACGTCGAGATTGACGAGCAGACAGCCAGATGTTGTCAAATCGAAATGCCTGCACACAGTACCTGAGATCATATTATTATTATTATTATTATTATTATTATTATTATTATTATTATTATTATTATTATTATTATTATCGCACTTAAGTTGGTATATTGTGAACCTTTACCTCTCTGTGAAAATTCGCTCAGAGGTTATAATCCCCCCCGTGTGTCCGCTATATACAGTAAACCCGCGTATTTTTTGTTGTCCGTACATTTTTGCCCCCCTTCCAGTTTGAATTGCCAATCGCCGCTACTGTGAAGAAAGAAAAAGGAACAGAAAGAGGAGAAGATTCTGTATACATGAAATTGGAAAGTGCATTGCGTAGAAATGGTAAAGAATTATTTATTTATTTTTCTTTTGCTAGGGGCTTACGTCGCACCGACACAGATAGGTCTCATGGCGACGATGGGATAGGAAAGGCCTAGGTGTTGGAAGGAAGCGGCCGTGGCCTTAATTAAGGTACAGCCCCAGCATTTGCCTGGTGTGAACATGGGAAACCACGGAAAACCAACTTCAGGGCTGCCGATAGTGGGATTCGAACCTACTATCTCCCGGATGCAAGCTCACAGCCGCGCGCCTCTATGCGCACGGTCAACTCGCCCGGTGGTAAAGAATTAAAAATTACGAACAGTTTCATAAACTTCCCTCTATTAGTGAGGATGATATTAAGAAAAACTAAATATAAAGTACCCAAATTATAGAAATTTGAGTAAAAAATGTATGTAAAACAACAAATGATACGCACAATCCATTTCCAAAGGTGTCATTTATTTTTGCCAGCAGACTTGTCTTTGATAATTTGACAGACAAGTACACTTTTGTAGCTCTTCAGTCAGTATTTCTTCCTTTCATCTCCCCTCCATGATAATTAACAAACACAGAAACAATTAAGCAATATAACAGCTACTGTATTGAGATAATTCACGAAAGCGGAACAGAAGCTAATACCGGGCAAAAAAATGATTGTGCGCATGCGCTGTGAAAATTGCCTCCTTGGCGATCTGTAAAATTTAGCTTGACATTGCTTATGTTAGCGTAGCTTAACGTAGCAGTCTGTGTGTGCCATTCCATGTAACTTCATTGGAGCGATTATTTTCGTTGGGTTGCGTAACTTAGCTTAACCTTCTGTGTGTGGTGCCTTTACAAGGTCGGGATCCCGATATTGTTCCGTTCGGAACTCCTTTTTCCTCATTTTGAAAGCACTATTTTCTTTCCGCTCCGGAAGTTTTTGTATTTAGTCATCAGTTACTTAAGATGTTACCTCATCGAGAGCGGAAACAGCCAGGAGTAGACAGTAAACCACCATCTAACGGTCTAGGATGTGGTGATACACCGCTAATATTTCGTCAGGATTACTCCTTACGTAAGCCGATACAGTCACAGTGGTCAGCTTACTGCGAGTGCTTATGAACAAATGGGGATGTGAACTATTGGCCAATGAAAGAATTTATCCGTACAAAATCATACATACATACATACATACATACATACATACATACATACATACATACATACATACATACATACATACATACTGTCATCTTTAATGACTTAGTTCCCGTCAGGCTACCGCCGAGATCGAACTAAGTGCATCATAGTGTACAATACATCCACCCAAAAGTGAATATACATGGCACATAGCTTACCTTGCACAGAGTATCCCCTCCACAGCTCCGGAATAATAGCATGACTCAGGGGTAACGGGTACAAACAGGGTACCAAAATAAATATAAATAAAGAGGATACCAATGAAAGAATGCGAGGTGAACAACGCTAACCAAAATAACTTAAAATTTATCTGCATTCAATCTTAACAATCTGGTTTAATACAAAATAATATGATAATTATAATTAACAAATGTCCAAGGCAAATATGAGGGATATGATACATATAATTCATAGACATTACCTGGAGGACGCCGTTTGTGGTGATATATATTCGAGCCAGAGGAAACCTCATTGTCATGTAACTTCCAGGGCTGCAACAATCATACAACATTATGTATGTAAATGAATATTAGAATACGAATCTGCCCACTAGGCAAGTCACGTTTCCTACTCACTTCCTTTTATTTACACAGATCTATGCCTCAGTGCTCTAAAATCATCCTACAGATCTCAAACAAACGTGCTATTTACACAGCTTCGACGAGGAATCAAACCCCAGACCTTATAAGAGCAACACATTTATAATAACATATAAATAACAAGAATATTTAATATTTTGTCCTGCCGATATATCAAACTAGGTGCTGGTCTCAATGACTGACATTGATAAACTGAAACCCACTACCTCTACTGGGACCGTAACATAAAAAGGTCGTTGTTCTCCGCTATATTTGACAGACACCACCCAGCAAAACCCTACAGACATCCGTGTCATGACGTCACACACTACACCCTTCGCCCCTCACACCGCGGGCTCGTCACAAGTGAGCGGCCATCCCCTTGGGTAAATATAACCGACAACTGATGGAGTGTAAACACAGACACGGGGAGCTCTTCTCAGCCTCGCCCTTGAATCTGGCCCTCCTATCGCTATAATTATTACATACTGGCTACAGGCCATAATACTCATTACATCACCAACTCAGCATTATTTCGCTGATACCTACAACAGGCTTATATATCAGTTATGCTTGGCGCTGTCTACATCACATTCATTATCTGGCCATCTCCGAGGTGCTCACCTCTTACAAACATACATTATTTATAATACGCGATAGGGCCTCATTTACTACTTCGACCACAATCAGCTTATTTCACAATTCTCATAGGCAGTGGCGTATCCTGGAATCTCCACTGAGGCATGCAACTAGTAACCATGCATTTAACACAATGTATTAAGTAAATTTCAATTCTACTCACCCTAATTACGTGTAGGTGAACTCGAGCCAAACAGTTTTACTGTAAGTTTCTGGATTGAACGTGCGTACACAATTCTTGTTTTCTATTTTTAAATTTACGAGGGTCCGCCTCTGTGGTGTAGTGGTTAGTGTGATTAGCTGCCACCCTCGGAGGCCCGGGTTCGATTCCCGGCTCTGCCACGAAATTTGAAAAGTGGTACGAGGGCTGGAAAGGGGTCCACTCAGCCTCGGGAGGTCAACTGAGTACAGGTGGGTTCGATTCCCACCTCAGCCATCCTCGAAGTGGTCTTCCTTGTCTATCCCTTCCAATCTTACCATCCCCAGCAAGGCCCCTGTTCAGCATAGCAGGTGAGGCGACGTACTGGTCATCCTCCCCAGTTGTATCCCCGACCCAGAGTCTGAAGCTCCAGTACACTGCCCTTGAGGAGGTAGAGGAGGGATCCCTCGCTGAGTCCGAGGGAAAAGCCAGCCCTGGAGGGTAAGCAGATTAAGGAGAAGAAGAAGAAATTTACGAGGGAAGGTAGAGGTCTCTCGGCTTTAACTATTTGAATTTTTCATCAAACGAAAGGCCAGTAAATGGCTTTTCAAACTGATTTACAATTATATCCGTTTTAGACTCATCCATCGTTAATACCACATGTGCGCAAAATATAATAAAACACCGAAAACACAATGAATTAACTCACTAGTTAGCCACAACTCAAGCACTGGAGGTAAGTCACCCCAGTGGCATTGGTCAGTTTCGTCACGTTGGGTTCTCGCTGGGGGGTAATCTGTGGGTCCCGTTCGCTGTAAAGATGCCGACTTTCTCCAAGTTGCTAACAGATGGCAGAGGGTAGCACGACTATGGGGTGACAAATTCTGACCAAGTTTCAATTGCAGCGACATCGTTCGGAGGGTTTCAGAACTACGTCTGCCACCGAATGCAATTTTAAGATTGAATGCCTTACATCATTAACTCCTCCATTCGATGTCTCTTTCTTCCTAGAGTGGTGTAGACGGCGAGACTACACCAGCACCACACGTAGTCAAACAACGGAACCAGTACAGTTCCGCGGACCTTTTGAACTTCTGAGAGATGAAATCGTTAATATTCGACTTGAAACAACCTAAAATCGTACATCAAACAGTTCTTTGTGTTATCATAACGCATGCAATGAATGCCTTGCATTCAAGGAGAATACGCCCCTGCTCATAGGCTTTTTAGGTTCCGACTCGCTCATCTTCATATAGCAACCCGAGTGGGTTTTAGGGATTATTGAAGATCTTAACGCGCGATACTATACCACAAATGTTTACGTTGAACATGACACATGCCCTGGGAAATATATATAATTGCCTGTCTTAGTTACAGCGTTAAGACCGTAATGGTCCAATACTTGAAATATGTGAAGTAAAATATGCAACCATGACAATACCGCAGGCAAGAATGATCACACAAAACAAAACAAAACAAAACAAAAACTACCAACATGCAAACCCATACTATCCTAACTGAGTTCGAGTCCTGGGGCATAGATACTACTGTATATACACGACCATTTACCCTAACTTATTTACATGTTGGCTGAAGGCCAAACCTCTCTACTATCTGAATTGATTATGATGCTGCATGCTTATTACATTGGAAAGCTCTGATCTGTGTCTATGAACATATCGGAACCGCTTTCCTGCGGACGTCTCAGATTACTGCATAATGATCACTTTAGATGCTGGTGGCACACTTAGTTAGACGGCTGGAGACAACCTGGCTGAGGGTTAGTTTTTCCTGCAGCCCGTTCTGATGATTGGATGATCGCCACTTCGATGTCGTACTGACTAGGCGTTCCTATGGCCCTGGGTCGACTACTGATGCTGTGAAGACTGCTTGTCCACTTCAGTTCCAGTTACCGCTCCACCATAACAGATGAGCAGTGTCTCGTCCAGTTGTGATGTAGGGGAAAACTGTAAGAAAACGCACATTACACATTGTTCTTCGTTTGATGCCTGTCTCCTCTCCCACCAAATTTCTATGGGGTCTGGTAATATCAAGTCACTTTCGGAGTGTAGACCTGATACTCGAGTTACTCACTTACCACTACATAATAATATTTCACTTGATTGTTCTCACAATTTGACCGAACTTTATGACCCACTTGATATACTGAGCCTACACTAATATGTGTCATTCGTTTGGTACAATGTGAACCTCAAGTTATGTGAAGTGACTAGTCACGAACAGCATTCCTTACCAGCAGAATATTTTCACATGAAAGGCAGATCAACGCTTGTTGTTTCATTATTAAGCTCAATTATATGTGGTGGTTACTTACCTTTCCCAAGACTTGGTTGAACTTTGAGTACGCGGCTCGTAGATAAAGACGATCTTCTCTTCGCCGAGTGGCAGCGTGACAACCTTCTTGTAGCAGCGGTACACCCGATGAATGAGTCTAGCCTGCCTGGCGGTTGTATTTATAATCAGGCTCGCGTCCTCCGCTACCGAGCTCGTTGTGGGTGGTCTCTACTACGCGCGTCCGCGTATGGAAATTTCTCCCGCAATCTGTGTGTCAAGTACCTCAATTATCATTTACGATTACAACTATAGTCATGCCGCATATCAAAATTTTCAGGAATTTACCCTGGTTGCAGTTCTTGTATCAAATCCTGTGCCTTCGTCATGTGGCGGAAAATATTAATTAATTTCCACTTCCCTCCAAGGTAAAAATACCCGCGAGATTCCACGAAGCGGTGTGCGTCCGACGCTACGGTGAAGAGGCTTCGCTTGGGTAATAAATTGTTATGAGTCTCTATAAACTTCATCTCGCTTTGGATCCCACGTTCCCACGAGACGCGCACACTCAGATACTCTTACATAATAAAGTGCTATTCACAATCCTTTCAGGGTGGTCTCATGCAATTCCCATTGTTTATGATAGAATCAATATTCTTCGACCATGAACAGAATGGTTCAATACATACATACATACACGTCCGGCCCCGCAGTGTAGGGGCAACGCGTCCGCCTGTCACCCGGCGGCCCCGGGTTCGTTTCCCGACCAGGTCAGGGGTTTTTGATTGTAAATTATTAATATCCCTGGCCTGGGGACTGGGTGTTTGTGTCGTCCTTAATGTTCCTTTCCTCACATTCATCACTTCAACAATTACAATTACACGCAGGTTCATATCATATGCCACATAGTGGCACAAGATCTAGAGACGTCGACGCCACGAACAAATATCATTAAGAAAACATACATGCATCATCATTATATACCGTTATGCCTTGCAACGTTCAATCTGCAAACCTCTCTCAATTTACTAAACATCGCCACAATCATCTGTTTGTAACCAGTTCTGTGACCTCAGTTAGTCCTATACCTATTATCTTCAAATCGTTAGAAACTGAGTCTGGCCGATGACCCTTTAAACAACAAGCAAGCAGAAACTAAACTGAGTCTAACCATCGTCGTCTTGGTCTCCCCTACTTCTCTTACCCACCACAACAGAGTCCATTATTCTCCTAGGTAACCTATTGTACCGTACCCAAGAGTAAGTACCCTCTAGGACGATGCCTCCATTCCTGTATGAACATCCGACTAACTCAGGGTTGGGCAGAGTGTGGGTTGGTTGTCGGTTGGGTCAGGATAAAAAGTCGAAGTTCTACTCTAAAGTATCAGTCAATGACAGGAAATGGAGGTATAACACGAATGAGAAACAATCATAGGTGGGTAAGATGGATTTACTGATAAATATCCCCGATCATATTACGAGAAAACAATTAAAATCAAGGAATAATAATATGTCAAAATGAACTCAAAAATATAGAAAATAAATGGAAGTTAAAACGTTACTTGAATGATAATTTGAAATCAAAAAATTAAGTTCAACAAAGAACACCTGTATACATCAAAACTGAGCTTCTTCTTATAGTCCATTGTTATTATATTATGGCAACAAGTGTATGCAAACACTGACATGTGGTATTTCCGTATGGAGTTACACACTATCGCATCACAACGATACGGTTTCCAAAGTTAAGTTAAAACGAGAGTCGCCGAAATGCTACCGTTAAATAAAAGTGACATTATAAAGAAAGGTTACGACGAAAAGCAAAATAATTAAGACGCAATGTGACGCTATGTAAGTTATGCAAAATACTAGGGGCATATCCTATACTATATTTACAACAATTCAAATAATCAAACTAAACACATCTATATACATCGGATATCGAGTAAAATCTTAAATGCTACACAGATTCTAATGTGAATCCCGGTTCACTGCAAAAGATCTAGACAGAACTAGATAAACCACCAATACTTCAGCACTCGGGCTGTTCCCTTTTAAAACAACGAGACAAGGTATACCACCACATATAACAAGGTAAAACATAATCCTGTAAGGGAAAAACATATAAATAACCCTTGATATCATGAAGAAAGCAATGGGCAACATTGCCTCCTTCTGCTGCATTTGAGCGCTAAACAGCGCGGTCATCCGTCATGTACTTCCGGGTAAATTACGAGCTGAAAAGAAATGTTGAACTCAACACTATGCTAAAGTTTGGATTCTGTCCCCCGAGGCTGTCACAAGGAAATATCGTCTCATTCGCGCCTACTAATAAACACAAGGCCAGTAATCAGCTTGCCATGAGATAACGTCTTTCGCCGGCTACACGGAAACTCACGTATATTCATTCCTTCTTAGCATGCTTTTACCATTGAATAACATCAGACTCAGTAGTCTGGAATTAATACTGTCCATTCTGATCGCAATATACACTCAGAAGACACTTGGCAGGCACACACATCTGCACAATGTTCTTTCTCTTGTCAGGCATACCATCAGCCTGCACCAATACATTATAATTCAGCATGCAATCCTTATCTCATATTTCTCATAAATCCCATTGGCCTTCCACATCATGAGACTCAGTTCACTTCCTTTGCAAACCATCAGGCGAAACAGAGTCCAACTTAACTTCAAAGATCTTATTCTAACAACGACTTTCTGCAGCTCCTTCAGTCAGCTTCCGTAAAATCATGCATGATGCAGAATAGCTATACCTGTCTCTCTGAATAACCGAAATAAAATGAAATAATACGAATTTAACGTTGTATTAAGATGAACCTGTCAATCTAGCCCTTCTAGCATATATATAAGGAAAACTCGGAATATCCTACATTAAGTAACATGCATAAATGAACAACAACTAATCCTATCAATCCCTCATTTCCCGATCATCTAATCAAAAAGAAAAATGAAAATAAAATAAACATGCATTATTCTCGTATCCGAATCTATCATAGTAACAAAATTAAACAAACACATGCCGTCAGGCTTACTTTACATGAAATTAAAAATCCTATCTACATTGCCCTAGTACCTTAACATAATTTACATATCATGCCATAAATAACACATGCGTCTTAACTGAATTTCACATGACGACTCTCGGGATACCAGGATAGCAGCTTACATCCCCGCTGATTGAGGGATTTACACCATGTTAATAACAGCATTAACATGTGGGAATGCATTTCCTTCTTCTGCATGCATAGCCATCATCTTGCTGGAAATGATTCACTGGAACACAGAGGACTTTGGTTGACAATATCTTCGCTGCTCAATGCTACGACCCGGAATACCCTTTCTCTTTACAAGATCAGCTAAACACACTGATATATTTATAATGAACACTTCACTTAAAGGGTGAGAATACAGTTTTAAGAGCAACACACGGTTCGCTACGAAAGTTCCTCGCGAAACGCGCCCGTCGCGAAGAAGTGAAACAATAGCACGTCTCCTCTACACTTGCTACACAGCGGTCACTTAACACCGTCTTTATATATTGAAAGTAAACTCCGCCAGAATATACTTTTCCATTAACTCAAGAACAGTAATATCTTCCAACTGCACAATTTAAAATATTATTTAGAACCAGTTACTGTTACTGGAATAACACTACGTTAATCACGATCACAAATCAGAGTTTGTGCTTCCGCACGATCCAAGCATTTAACACAGAGTGACGCTCTCCAGAGCTTGGGTTACTGAGGAGGCTTCGGTGACGCCATTTCAATACTGGGGTTCCCGTGTGTCTGAACCAACCACCAATCAGAAAATTCGTCGTATATGATGACACAATATTAATTGTGATATATTTACAAAACACAGCAAATCTCTTCCACCAATTTTTATATTACATTTCCAATTATATCTGACTTCTGAGTCTGTGGAAAACCGATGAACGACAGAAACTGACTTTAGCAACTGAGCACGTTGGTCATTCTGGAATTAAGATTTGGCGCGGTTTAGCCTCCATGTTTGTCAAATCCTGAAGTTCTCATTGGCTGAAATATCTTGCTTGGTCAGCATCTAATACACGTGTCGATCCTTGCCAACGCTTGGTTACGTCACCCTTTCTCACGGTCACACGGAAATATGAAGCAATGTCCAGCGACTTACTGTATTGCTCACCATCCGGTATCAACTATCTTAGGATACGATACTTTAGACTGTAACTTGTATGAAAAAATTTTACATATTGGGGCAAATAATATTCTAATAATTATTATGGGCCGGCAGGATACGGCTCACTATCCTCCTCCATTCGCCGCACATGACCCCACCAGCGAAGCCGCTTTATGCGTACAGCTTCATCCATCGAGTTCATTCCTAACTTAGCCATTATCTGCTCATTCCGAGTACCCTCCTGCCATTGTTCCCACCCGTTTGTACCAACAATCATTCTCTCTACTTTCATGTTTCTTACTTCTAGCTTACGAATAAGATATCCTGAGTCGACCCAGCTTTAACTCTCGTAAAGCAATGTTGGTCTGAAGACAAACCGATGTAAAGATAGTTTCGTCCGGGAGCTGACTTCCTTCTTACAGAATACTGTTGATCGCAACTGCGAGCTCACGGCGTTAGCTCCGCTGGGCCTTGATTCAATCTCACTTACTATATTACCATCCTGGAAAACATACATCCTAAAGACTTGAAATTACCTGCCTGTTCCAGCTTAGTATTTACAATCTGACATTCAATTCTCTTAGATTTCTTAACTACTGACATCAGTTTAGCCTTGAAGAGGCTAATTTGCATACCAAACTCAGTGCACCTATTTTCAAGTTCCAAGTGCAGGCTTTCGGCACAATCTGCCATTAAGACCAAGTCGTCGGCATAGGTCAAACTGCTTACTACATTTCCACCTAACTGAATCCTTCCCTGCCACTTTATACCTTTCAGCAGATGATCCATGTAAACTACGAACTACAAAGTTGTAAGATTTTATCGAACCCCTGTAAGTACCTTGAACTAAGAAGTCATTCTACTGTCATTTCTGGGGGTGAAGCTGATTCCTGCTCGTGGTGCCCCTGCATAGGTACCTGGATTAAAATTCCAGTATTGAACTGAACGTCAGCATTCCAGAAGTATCTACCAGTCAATATGACCCAATCACTATATTCAGAACGGTCTTTATCAAGACCAACACTAACCACTATATCTGTAAATATTGAAGGTTTATCTCCATCTAAAGAAGGAATATTACACCAGCTTTATCAAACTTACAAATGTGATATATTATGCCTTCAGGAAACTCACAGGGATGAGCAACTACGGCGACCAAAAATAGCGGGAATGAGACTTGTGGCCGAGATTCCCCACAGACAGTATGGCAGCGCTGTTTTTGCCAAACCAAATTTACAAATTTTGTCTGTTGCAGCCACCAATGAAAATCAAATCGATATGATAACTGTGGAACTCAGTAACTGCACCGTTTCGGGCGTCTACAAACCACCAAATGCAGATTTCTCCTTTAAAATTCCAGATAACTACTTCAAGCAAAAGACAAACTTTGTGGTTGGAGACTTCAACAGCCATAACAGTGCATGGGGATATACAGATGATGATAATAATGGACAAGCTGTGTTAGAATGGGCTGATGATTACCAATTACAACTTATTCATGACCCCAAACTACCTCCATCCTTTAACAGCAGTAGATGGCGACGAGGCTTCAACCCAGACCTGATATTTGTGAGTGAACACGTGGCAGAGCAATGTGTGAAATCAATGTGCAATCCTATTCCAAATACCCAGCATCGGCCCATAATGTGTCAACTTTTCTCTGCAATTCAACCAATAAAGTTTCCGTTTCGAAAGAGATATAATTTCAAAAAAGCAGACTGGGAGAAGTTCAGCTCAACCCTTGATAAAATAATATCAGATATCCACCCAACACCAGAGTTTTATGATCAGTTTGTTGAAGCTGTGAAGAAAGCTTCCCGCGCTTCCATACCACGAGGATGCAGAGTTAACTATATACAAGGTCTAACTTCAGACACAGCTGCCCAAATGAACACATATATTTCACTGTTTCAGAAAGATCCACGAAGTGAAGACACTATCTCAGCTGGAAGGAAACTGCTTTCCTCAATTGCAGAGGCAAAGAAAGATGCTTGGATCAAACTTATGGAGGAAACTGACGTGTCAAGGGATAGCCGAAAGGCTTGGAAGCTTCTCAAACGACTTAGCAACGATCCAACCAAGGGACCAGTCCATGCAAATGTTACGGCAAACCAAATCGCAAATCAGCTTGCCATCAATGGGGAAACAAATCACCCAATAAGGAAGATGGAACATAATATTCTAAAAAGCGAGGTAATGAAGTCCAGTAACCTATCCCGGCCATTTGAAATAACGGAATTACAGAAAGCGATTCAATGCGCCAAAAATGGAAAAGCGGCAGGATTAGATGATATCACAGTAGAACAAATAAAACACTTCAGTTCAACCACACAGGCATGGCTTTTAAAATTCTTCAACAACTGCTTTACTTCCCTAAAATTTCTAAAAATATGGAGAAAATCCAAGGTGATCGCATTTCTGAAACCTGGAAAGGAACCTTCGAACCCCAAAAATTTCAGACCAATCTCCTTACTCTGCCACCTATACAAAATAATGGAAAGAATGTTACTCAATCGCTTAATGGGAGTAGTAGACCAAGTCCTAATCCCTCAGCAATGTGGCTTCCGCCCAGGAAAGAGTTGCACAGCACAGGTTTTATATCTAACCCAGCACATCGAGGACGGGTTTGAAATGAAGAAGATTACTGGTGTGGCTTTTGTGGACCTCTCAGCCGCCTACAATACAGTAAATCACAGGATATTATTACACAAACTTTATATAATGATTACAGACATCAAGGTAACCAAGATGATAGCTACTCTCCTGGAAAATCGTCGCTTTTTTGTCGAATTCCAAGGACGCCGAAGCAGATGGAGGAATCAAAGGAATGGACTACCTCAAGGCAGTGTACTGGCAACTATTCTTTTCAACATCTACACTAATGACCAGCCATTACCAGAAAATACTAAAAGCTTTATCTATGCCGATGACCTTGCACTTACTACTCAAACTGATACCTTTGATGAAGCAGAGATCTCTTTAACTGCTGCATTAGAAGAGCTAGGTACCTATTATGAGAAAAACCAACTCAAACCAAATCCAACTAAGACTCAGATTTGTGCGTTCCATCTGCGGCATGCGCAGGCCTCTCAGAAACTCAAAGTACTATGGAAGGGGAACTTACTGGAACACTGCTTTACACCAAAGTACCTGGCAGTTATGCTGAATCGCACATTAACATATAAGAAACATTGCCAAAACCTGAAACAAAAGATAGCTGCCAGAAACAACATTCTACGAAAGTTATCAGGAACAAGTTGGGGAACACAACCACAAACGATTAGAACATCAGCTCTAGCTCTATGCTATTCTGCAGGAGAATATGCCTCCCCGGTTTGGTACAGGTCATCTCATACGAAGCAGGTCGACATCGCTTTAAACGAAAGCTGCAGGATCATTACTGGATGTCTGAAACCTACACCCATTAAGAAGGTCCAACTTTTAGCTGGTATTGCTCCCGATGAGATTCGTAGAGAGGTAGCAGCTAACAAAGAAAGGCTCCAGGCATCTTCTTCAGAAGCACATCCTCTCTATGGATACCACCCAGCCACACAGAGGCTAAAACCTAGGAAAAGTTTTCTCCGCACATCAGTTAACCTTGAGGGGAAAGCACAGAATGCTAGAGTCACAATGTGGAAAGAAAGAATCCACCACCTTTCCAACTGGATAGAGCCGAAGGAAAGTCTTCCATGTGGACACCAGGAGAAGTGGGCAGTATGGAAAGCCCTTAACAGACTCCGTACAGAAGTCGGCAGAACCAAAGTAAACTTGCGGAAGTGGGGCTTCTCAAGTGATTCATCACTTTGTGATTGCGGAGAGCGGCAGACGATCCAACATCTATGTCAGTGTGTTTTATGTCCTTCAATGTGCACTATGAAAGACTTGATTGCAGCCTCCCCCAACGCTATTGACGTCGCCCAATACTGGGCAAGCATCATCTAGCTCTCGAATATTGTTGCTCTATCTGTGATTGTATAATAGACTTGTATATTTGTATAGTAGGAATGTAGATATCTTGTTGGTTTTTGTTAAATATGTGTAAGTAAAGTTGATACTTCTGACACGAATAAAGAAAGAAAGAAGACTGTCATTTCTCATTGCAGCTCAATTATCAACATAAATAACTTTGATTGGGTTTAATAATCTACACATCATAATGAGAAAAAGTATTTATTTGTTTGCGGGTCCAGGGAGATTTTGGGAGCCACCAGCAATTGTTCATTCGTATTTTCTTTTAACATTGTCATAGGTTACATCTTAACGTCAGAGGTAAACTACCGCGACATCTCACTACATTTACAGGAGAGCAGAAAGAAGCTACTGAGCCGCGTATTTTACTACCTTTAAAGCAGGTGGAGTCGACAGTTCTGACCAAGGTAAATTATCGTAAGAGCCAATACGATAAGGAGTGTGGCGGACGGCAAGTGGCTGAACATTTGTATGATCACTTACCATTGTCTACCGCTGAGTACTCCTTGCATATACGATAGAATCGCACAGCTCATCTTTATTCCTGCGAAACACACACATACAATAGTGTACCTATAAGAAGGCATGGTCAAAAGGAGTCACATATGATGAAAACATCAACATCGTCGTTTATGCAGTTACGAAATTTAACTCTGGCGTCCAAATGCGTTATTATATAACTACAGGCACGATTTTTTCCCAATTAATTTCGCAAAAATAAAAGAAGTTGCGTAGTTTCGCGTCCTTCCCTCATCACTTTCGCTGTAGTACTTTCTAAGGTTAGTCCTAAAATGTCGATTAATTTATTTTTCTTTCCTTCTTAATCCCTTTACCGTCCAGGATTGGTTTGTCCCTCGGACTCAGCGAAGGATCCCACCTCTACCGCCGCAAGGGCAGTGTCCTGGAGCTTAAGACTTTGGGTTGTTCCATACAACTAGGCAGGAGGACCAGTACCTCGCGCAGGTGGCCTCACCTGCTATGCTCAACAGGAACCTTGTGTGGATGGGAAGATTTTAGGAATAGACAAGGAAGAGGGAAGGAAGCGGTCGTGGCCTTAACTTAGGTACCATCCCCGCATTTGCCTGGAGAAGAAGTAGGAAACCACTTCGAGGATGGCTGAGGTGGGAATCGAACCCCCTCTACTCAACTGACATCCCGAGGGTGCGTGGACCCCGTTCCAGATCTCGTACCACTTTTGAAATTTCGTGGCAGAGGCAATAATCGAACCCTGACCTCCGGGGCTGGCAGCTAATCACGCTAACCACTACACCACAGAGTTGGACTTCGATGATTTCATTTAGTATTATTTAACTAATTTGCGCCTTCAGTGTACATAACTTAATTTTAATCGTTTTATATTGAGTGATGAGATTCTTTCTGACTGCAGTGAAATTTACCTTCCAGATGAAAGTAATCGCCTTCCATTGAGAGGTGAAGGGAAGGATTAGTAAGAATAAGAATATCTGTGAAAGGAAGAGGGAAATAATGATGAAGAGGCGGTAGGAGGAGGTGTTACCGCGTCATAACTGGATGATTCGTGCGTGTTTACGTAGTATTTCAACACACGCATGTTTAAAAACTGAGCTGCTGGACATGCTTCTGACGTCCACTGGTAAGATCTACAACGCAGAGATCGGAAGATGAAAAAGTCACCAGGAAGAACTGTACAACCGGATTAGGAAAATCGATACTAGGATGGCAATAATTAGGAAATGGGTACTCTCGACAAACACGTATTTACTCATCAGTAGAAAGTAGAAGAGAGGGGGTAGGGGAAGGAGAAGGTGGTAGTGTTTCACGTTGGTACCAACAACGTAAGGCAAGCTGATATAAGTACCAACATAGTTGGAGATGTGTGGGATCTGGTAAATGCAGCACGGGTGTAGTTTAAGAAAGCGGAGATTGTTATTAGTGGAATCTTGTGTAGGAAGGATACTGACTGGAGGGTGATTGGGGATTTAAATGAGACTATGGAGTGGGTATGTGGGAAACTGGGAGCGAAATTTCTAGATCCTAATGGCTGGGTAGGAGATAAGGATCTGCGCTCGGATGGCCTTCATTTAAACCGCAGTGGTACGTATAAGTTAGGAAATTTGTTTGGAAGGGTAATAGGGAGGTACATTCAGGGAGACGGGATGGCCTAGGGAGCGGTGATAAGGGAACAGGGAACTGGAAATCAAGTAGGGATGACATAAAATTGTTAGTGTTGAACTGTAGAAGTATTGTAAAGAAAGGAATAGAATTAAGTAATTTAATAGATATATATTTACCAGATATTGTAATAGGAGTTTAATCATGGCTGAGAAATGATATAATGGATGCAGAAATTTTCTCACCGCACTGGAGTGTGTATCGTAGAGACAGGATAAGAATGGTGGGAGGGGGAGTGTTCATTCTGGTGAAAGAAGAATTTGTAAGCTACGAAAAAGTTAAAGATGAGACACATGAAATTCTAGGTGTAAGGCTCATTTCTAAAGGTAATAGGCAACTTGATATATTTGGAGTGTACAGATCGGGAAAGGGTAGCACTGACGCGGATTCGGAATTATTTGATAGGATAGTCAGCTATGTGGGAAACGACGTGGAAAGAAATGTGATTGTAGCGGGAGATCTGAATTTGCTAGATGTAAATTGGGAAGGAAATGCGAACGACAGGAAGCATGACCAACAAATGGCAGATAAGTTAATATGGGAAGGACAACTGATTCAGAAAGTGATGGAACCAACCAGAGGGAAAAATATCCTGGATGTCGTGCTGATAAAACCAGATGAGCTCTGTAGGGAAACTGAAGTAATAGATGGTATTAGTGATCATGAAGCTGTTTTTGTGGTAGTTAAAAATAAATGTGATAGAAAGGAAGGTCTTAAAAGTAGGACTGTTAGGCAGTACCATATGGCTGATAAAGCAGGCATGGGGCAGTTTCTAAAAAGTAACTATGATCGGTGGAAAACGGTAAATAAAAATGTAAACAGACTCTGGAATGGGTTTAAAGAAATTGTTGAGGAATGCGAAAACAGGTTTGTACCTTTAAGGGTGGTAGGGAATGGTAAAGACCCACCTTATTATAATAGAGAAATAAAGAGACTAAGAAGGAGGTGCAGACTGGAAAGAAATAGAGTTAGAAATGGCAGTGGAAGTAAGGAGAAGTTGAAGGAACTTACTAGAAAATTGAATCAAGCAAAGAAGGCAGCTAAGGATAACATGATGGCAAGCATAATTGGTAGTCATACAAAACTTAGTGAAAAATGGAAGGGTATGTATAGGTATTTTAAGGCAGAAACAGGTTCCAAGAAGGACATTCCAGGAATAATTAATGAACAAGGGGAGTGTGTATGTGAAGATCTTCAAAAGGCAGAAGTATTCAGTCAGCAGTATGTAAAGATTGTTGGTTACAAGGATAATGTCGAGATAGAGGAGGAGACTAAGGCCAAATAAGTAATAAAATTTACATATGATAACAATGACATTTACAATAAGATACAAAAGTTGAAAACTAGAAGCGGCTGGAATTGATCAGATTTCTGGAGATATACTGAAGACAATGGATTGGGATATAGTACCATATCTGAAGTACTTATTTGATTATTGTTTGGTCGGAGGAGCTATACCAGATGAATGGAGAGTTGCTATAGTAGCCCCTGTGTATAAAGGAAAGAGTGATAGACATAAAGCTGAAAATTACAGGCCAGTAAGTTTGACATGCATTGTACGTAAGCTTTGGGAAGGCATTCTTTCTGATTATATTAGACATGTTTGTGAAATTAATAACTGGTTCGATAGAAGGCAATTCGGTTTTAGGAAAGGTTATTCTACCGAAGCTCAACTTGTAGGATTCCAGCAAGATATAACAGATATCTTGGATTCTGGAGGTCAAATGGACTGTATCGCGAATGACCTGTCAAAAGCATTTGATAGGGTGGATCATGGAAGACTACTGGCAAAAATGAGTGCAATTGGACTAGACAAAAGAGTGACTGAATGGGATGCTGTATTTCTAGAAAATAGATCTCAGAGAGTTAGAGTAGGTGAAGCTTAGTCTGACCCTGTAATAGTTGAGAGGGGAGTTCCTCAGGACAGTGTTATCGGACCTTTATGTTTTCTTATATATATAAATGATATGAGTAAAGGAGTGGAATCGGAGGTAAGGCTTTTTGCGGATGATGTTATTCTCTATAGAGTGATAAATAAGTTACAAGATTGTGACCAACTGCAACGTGACCTTGAAAATGTTGTGAGATGGACAGCAGGCAATGGTAAGTTGATAAACGGGGTTAAAAGTCAGGTTGTGAGTTTTACAAATAGGAAAAATCCTCTCAGTTTTAATTACTGCGTTGATGGGGTGAAAGTTCCTTTTGGGGATCATTGTAAGTATCTAGGTGTTAATATAAGGAAAGATCTTCATTTGGGTAATCACATAAATGGGATTGTAAATAAAGGGTACCGATCTCTGCACATGGTTATGAGGGTGTTTAGGGGTTGTAGTAAGGATGTAAAGGAGAGTGCATATAAGTCTTTGGTAAGACCCCAACTAGAGTATGGTTCCAGTGTATGGGACCCTCACCAGGATTACCTGATTCAAGAACTGGAAAAAATCCAAAGAAAAGCAGCTCGATTTGTTCTGAGTGATTTCCGACAAAAGAGTAGCGTTACAAAAATGTTGCAATGTTTGGGTTGGGAAGAATTGAGAGAAAGAAGAAGAGCTGCTCGACTAAGTGGTATGTTCCGAGCTGTCAGCGGAGAGATGGCGTGGAATGATATTAGTAGACGAATAAGTTTGAATGGCGTTTATAAAAGTAGGAAAGATCACAATTTGAAGATAAAGTTGGAATTCAAGAGGACAAACTGGGGCAAATATACATTTATAGGAAGAGGAGTTAGGGATTGGAATAACTTACCAAGGGAGATGTTCAATAAATTTCCAATTTCTTTGAAATCATTTCGGAAAAGGCTAGGAAAGCAACAGATAGGGAATCTGCCACCTGGGCGACTGCCCAAAATGCAGATCAGTATTGATTGATTGATTGATTGATTGATTGATTGATCAGCCAACAGGCAGACGTCCAGGAGATACAAGAAGGCTAGGCGCGAACAGGCGGTCAGTAGTTGGAGCTGTCGTCAATGTCCTAGCGGCGTTATTGTCGGAGTATCGTTGTGCTGACATTGGAACAAGCCGAACAGCCAGCATTGAAGATGCGCGAAGTGGAAGTAAATGGGTCAATATCTGCGATGTGAACTTCCATAGATATCCCGTTATTATTGAACTTGAATTTTGCTAGTTTTCGTACGTTTTGTTTTCCCCCCTGGGTGTAAATGACCTGTTAAAGTGTAATAAATGATGTTGATTATTATTATTCTCAGATAAAAAGTATCGGGAAAACTAAGAAACATTCCAAAAGAACAGATGTAAAACAAAATGGCGTCTTTAAAATGGACTAATATTAGAAGGAATTCTTTATTCTGCCTGTTTTCCTTAAGTACGCATATTGACATAAGTATTTCTTAGCGCCGGGGGTCGTCTGAAAATTAGCATAATAGATGTGTAACCATAGCAACCGAGCAGGCAGTGATGTAAGGTATGGACGGATTGTCAGACAATGTTACCTAGCAAAGGTGCAAGCATTGATGTAAGGTATGGACGGATGGCCAGACAGTGTTACCTAGCAACCGTGCAAGCAGTGGTGTAAGATATGGACGGATTGTCAGACAATGTTACCTAGCAACCGTGCAAGCAGTGATGTAAGATATGGACGGATAGCCAGACAGTGTTACCTAGCAACCGTGCAAGCAGTGATGTAAGATATGGACGGATTGTCAGACAATGTTACCTAGCAAAGGTGCAAGCATTGATGTAAGGTATGGACGGATGGCCGAACAGTGTTACCTAGCAACCGTGCAAACAGTGATGTATGATATGTACGGATGGCCAGACAGTCTTACCTAGCAACCGTGCAAGCAGTGATGTAAGATATGGACGGATTGTCAGACAATGTTACCTAGCAACCGTGCAAGCAGTGGTGTAAGGTATGGACGGATGGCCAGACAGTGTTACCTAGCAACCGTGCAAGCAGTGATGTAAGGTATGGATGGATGGTCAGACAGTGTTACCTAGCAACCGTGCAAGCAGTGATGTAAGATATGGACGGATTGTCAGACAATGTTACCTAGCAACCGTGCAAGCAGTGGTGTAAGGTATGGACGGATGGCCAGACAGTGTTACCTAGCAACTGTGCGGCTGTGATGTATGGTATGGATGGATGGCCAGACAGTGTTACCTAGCAACTGTGCAAGCAGTGATGTATGGTATGGATGGATGGTCAGACAGTGTTACCTAACAACCGTGCAAGCAGTGATGTAAGATATGGACGGATTGTCAGACAATGTTACCTAGCAACCGTGCAAGCAGTGGTGTAAGGTATGGACGGATGGCCAGACAGTGTTACCTAGCAACCGTGCAAGCAGTGATGTAAGGTATGGATGGATGGCCAGACAGTGTTACCTAGCAACCATGCAGGCTGTGATGTAAGGTGTGGATGGATGGCCAGACAGTGTTACCTAGCAACCGTGCAGGCTGTGATGTAATGTATGGATAGATGGCCAGACAGTGTTACCTAGCAACCGTGCAGGCTATTTCTTATGGCTAGCAGTCATCTGGAATTAGCAGCCTTTGAGGGATGGCTATGACCGAGAGACGTATTTAGGATTATTTGATTTCGCAAAGAGAAAAGTGGTTCATTCTTATTCTCCCTAACATAGAAAGCTTTAACTAAAATGTTTGAAAGCAGATATTGTTGACTGAAGAGATGAACCAACTATATAGAAACAAAATGATGATAATATGAAAGCAAGTAAACTGAAACATAAATATTAAGAAAGAATGTGTGGGCTTGAATGGGTCGATCTACGATATCAAAGATTAATTTAAAGTTTTAAAATAAAGGTTATATTTCTTTTCAGATCTCAAAGTTAACAAAATTCTTCACTAGAAGAAGGAGCAATTTACAAGTTCTGAGCTGCAAGCTCCAATTTACAAATTTACAACGTCGCAAATGTTGCGTTTAGTTAGATAAGGAGAGATATCTCCCAATACACGAGCAATTGGCTCCAACAGTAACAATTCACGACCTTCCAAGGGCGCCACTCAGTATTACACAAATACCAGAAAAGAGCTTACATGCTCTCCGAATTAAACAAGGGAGACTGCGCTCCTAATTCCTTACAGCCTACTCAAGGCGACTTCACACAAAACCTTACAATCACTGGCCTCTCAAGGCACAACCTACAATTTACAATTCCTTTACACAGGGGTCTCTAGTACCCATACTACTGGGCCTTCGTGGAAAAGAAGAACAGATTAAATTACTGGCCCCAACCCAAAAATGTATGGAGTCGTACACTTGCGCTCATAGAAAACCAAGTATAAAACCCTACTTGGGCGCGGGGCCCGACGATACAGAGGCTAATTCCAAGCTACTGAGGTGACTAGAATGGAAGGTTAATGAATGCTTTATAGGAAGAGAAACAGTTACATAATCGTAGACACCTCAAGATAAATTGAAGGGGAACACGAGAGGGTAATGCACGATTTACATTTTAAGTCTTTATAAAATGTTACATTAGCCGAAAAAAGTTTACATTTTAGAAAACAGACGGTTACATAGTTAAAGATCAGAATCTTCCCCTCGGGTAAGTTTGCGGAGATAGCTTCAGAGATATAAAACTGGTGACCATTACCTGGGCTGATGTTCTGTCTGCCTAAGAATGAGGCACCCCGCCTCCTGTCTTAACATACACACACTCAGAACTTCGACGTTCAATAAAACAAGGTAGCTTGAAGAAGCCGCAGCTTTTATACCCGAGAGGAGGGTTCGAGAAGGTTCTGGGCTAAATCCGGACACGCCCTCTCATTTGAAACGCTACAAGAAGCCTATGATGCTCTGCAAGATAATTACAGAAAATTTGTGACTGGCCAGACTCCAAAGCTGGCGGGATAAGGAGGAAGTGTTGCAAACCTTGAAGTTTCAAAATAAATGAACGTTAATTCAGTTGCGAAAACTTATAAACACGAAACTTCTTTAAATCACTAATTCTTCCACCTTGCACCAGAGTGCATGATCTTTTTTTTTTTTTTTTTTTTTTTTTTTTTTTTTTTTTTTTTTTAGAGACATCTTCTGAACAATGTCCCAACTTTATGCATTAGCAGTTTCAAGTTTTATTCGATACATAGAGTTCCTTAAGGCATTTCTTTTAAATGTGCGGGGTTGAGGTGTACCCACCGGAAGGGGACTGAGCTGCAAACCTTACTACAATCTAGCCTGTCCAAGGCGTCATTTTCTTATCCAAGCATTACATAAACCTAGAAAAGAGAGTTCACTGTCCTTTCTGCTCGACACTCTGATCCACAACAGACTATGAGTAAGTAGGAATTAAACAGAGGCAACAAATGCCCATACTAAATGGCCATAGTGGGCAAAAGGAAACGTTTAAGAAATCGGTCATACACTGACTGACAGAGCAAATGCAACACCAGGAAGGAGTGGTTCGAAAGGGATGAAAGTTGGGGAAAAAACAGAGACGGCACGGACGAATAACTGATGTTTATTTCAAACCGATATGCAGGTTACACAATGCGCACGGCATCGACTCAGTAGGATGTAGGACCACCGCGAGCGGCGATGCACGCAGAAACACGTCGAGGTACAGAGTCAATAAGAGTGCGGATGGTGTCCTGAGGGATGGTTCTCCATTCTCTGTCAACCATTTGCCACAGTTGGTTGTCCGTACGAGGCTGGGGCAGAGTTTGCAAACGGCGTCCAATGAGATCCCACACGTGTTCGATTGATGAGAGATCCGAAGAGTACGCTGGCCACGGAAGCATCTGTACACCTCGTAGAGCCTGTTGGGAGATGCGAGCAGTGTGTGGGCGGGCATTATCCTGCTGAAACAGAGCATTGGGCAGCCCCTGAAGGTACGGGAGTGCCACCGACCGCAGCACATGCTGCACGTAGCGGTGGGCACTTAACGTGCCTTGAATACGCACTAGAGGTGACGTGGAATCATACGCAATAGCGCCCCAAACCATGATGCCGCGTTGTCTAGCGGTAGGGCGCTCCACAGTTACTGCCGGATTTGACCTTTCTCCACGCCGACGCCACACTCGTCTGCGGTGACTATCACTGACAGAACAGAAGCGTGACTCATCGGAGAACACGACGTTCCGCCATTCCCTCATCCAAGTCGCTCTAGCCCGGCACCATGCCAGGCGTGCACGTCTATGCTGTGGAGTCAATGGTAGTCTTCTGAGCGGACGCCGGGAGTGCAGGCCTCCTTCAACCAATCGACGGGAAATTGTTCTGGTCGATATTGGAACAGCCAGGGTGTCTTGCACATGCTGAAGAATGGCGGTTAACGTGGCGTGCGGGGCTGCCACCGCTTGGCGGCGGATGCGCCGATCCTCGCGTGCTGACGTCACTCGGGCTTCGCCTGGACCCCTCGCACGTGCCACATGTCCCTGCGCCAACCATCTTCGCCACAGGCGCTGCACCGTGGACACATCCCTATGGGTATCGGCTGCGATTTGACGAAGCGACCAACCTGCCCTTCTCAGCCCGATCACCATACCCCTCGTAAAGTCGTCTGTCTGCTGGAAATGCCTCCGTTGACGGCGGCCTGGCATTCTTAGCTATACACGTGTCCTGTGGCACACGACAACACGTTCTACAATGACTGTCGGCTGAGAAATCACGGTACGAAGTGGGCCATTCGCCAACGCCGTGTCCCATTTATCGTTCGCTACGTGCGCAGCACAGCGGCGCATTTCACATCATGAGCATACCTCAGTGACGTCAGTCTACCCTGCAATTGGCATAAAGTTCTGACCACTCCTTCTTGGTGTTGCATTTGCTCTGTCAGTCAGTGTAAATTAAACGCTTGGAGTCGAAACACTTGCACTCCTTATGAAATACTTATGATCCTATCTGGACTTATGGCCTACAGACGGTGACTAACTGGCGAAAATATTAAGTTCCGAAATAAGATTAAGATTTGAAGTTTTAGAAAATCATTGTCACCCCCATACCAAGTTGAATGGGAATTAAAAGAGGATGAACACTCTTTATTCCCTAAGTCACATATTTCGCAGCAGGGATTTGAATAAAGTCCTTAGACTTGCATGAAAATTTACATTTAAACGACGATGTTAAACTTTAGAAATTTACATTAAGGAAGAATTTTGAAACCTTCCCCTCAAGTTAGCTTTCTGAATCTATCACATATTTAAAAGATGTCTGCCATTACCTTGAGCTGGTGGGCCTTCCGATGGCGGGCAAGGCTTTCCCCTGCCTCTACAAATGTGTACACTCTTGACTGGAGCGACGAAGAAGACAACATGGCCCAACAGCCCCCAGGTTTTATAGCAGAGGGGAAAGTTCCAGAACTATCAAGGCCGATGGCCTATACACACCCTCAATTTTGATTGGCTAACAAAATAAATACCAAAATTTCTGATTGGCAGATAATTTCAGGAAAAAGGAGGTTATGTAGTGCTGACAACTTCGGCTCATAAAAAACAATTTACAGACACTTCACGTTAACAAACATCGAAAATGCAACATTCATTTAAAAATAGTTGTCCATACTCCCACTAGATGGGACACACAACACGACAGTAGAGACATCTGAACATTAAATTTCAAAACTCCTTCTAATACACAGTTCAGAGTTTACATCAGGCCTTCTAAAAGGCGCTCAGTTCAAATGCACGGAGAAGGTGTATGTCCAAAACAAAAAAAAAAAACCACGGCACTTAATGCCCTTGACCCAGTGACCACTGCTCAGCCCGAAGGCCTGCAGATTACGAGGGGCCGTGTGGTCAGCACGACATATCCTCTCGGCCGTTATTCTGGACTTTCGAGACCGGGGCCGCTATCTCACAGTCAGATAGCTCCTCAGTTATAATCACGTAGGCTGAGTAGATCTAGAACCAGCCTTCAGGTCGGGAGAAAAATCCCTGACCTGGCCGGGAATCGAACCCGGGGCCCCGGGCGAGAGGCAGGCACGCTACCCCTACACCACGGGGCCGGCAAGGTGTATCTCCAGTACAATAAGAAGAAGAAGAAGAAGAAGAATTATTACGGGGATATCGTGGAACGCAGAGGTATAGGCATGAATGGGTGTATATAGAAAAGATGAAATTTTAATTTAAAACTCTAAAATTCAAAATTTTATTTCTTTCCTTGGTTTTCTTGTTTCTTTTCAGATTTTAAACTTTGTTAAACAAATAACAATAGTACAAAGGTTATCTCACGAGCTCGAGAAACAATATTAAAAAAGCCTAGAACAACCAGACAACAACGATTTAACAAAATGAGCTTGAAGCTCCTACGTTGCAAATTTTACAAGAGCGTCATTGCTCGTTTCAATAAATACACAAGGAGACTGTTCTCCAAAATATACTACATTAAAAAAGGAGCGCCTTTGTTTTACATACAATTTCCCTCCAAAATGTACAAGATTCAAGCCTCTCCAAGGCACAATCTAACTTTGACCAAAGAAACAGTAGGCACTGTCTTGTCCGTTCAACAGTCTAATTTACATGTAAATAGAAAATAGTAGTAAACTTTAACAGGGGTAATAAGTGTTCATTCTACACGGCCGTAGTGAAAAATAAAAGGTTAAAGTTACTGGCTGAAAATAAAAATGTTGAGATGCGAACTCGTATACTCCTGTGAAATTCACTTGAAAATATCTAAAACCCTATGCGGGCTGAGGTCGCTATGTTACAGAGGCTAAGCCTATACTACGGAGGTGACTACATGGAGAGAAATTTTTAAGTTACAAGTAAGAGATTAATTTTAAAGTTTACGAAATCATAGTCACGTCAAGACCAAATTGAAGGGGAATACAAGAGGGTTTCCACTCTTTATCTCCTAAGTTAAATTAAGATCTTAAACCAGATTGAAAATTTTCATAGCAAGATTACAGAAAGAAGGAATTTTGAAACCTTCCTCTCGAGTTAGCTTTCTGAGACTATTACACGATTAAAAGATGTCGGAGGGCCTTTCGAAGGTGGGCGAGGCGTGTCGCCTGCCTCCTCTATGAACACACTCTACTGCTAGACTGGAGGTCCCAGCTTTTATAGCGGAGAGGTAGGTTCCAGAATTCTCTGGGCCGAGGCCCTGAAGAAACCCCCTAATATGATTGGCTGATTAAATAAATTTCAAAAATTCCTTATTGGTTAACATTTTACACCGGCGGGATGAAATATAAGTACTGATAACCTTAGACCACCGAAAACAATCTACAAACAATTCAGTTTTATCAAGTAATGACTACAAACTTGCTCTTGAAAATGAATTGTCCATCCTCTTACCAGAGGAAGCAAAATTCGACAGTAGAGTCATCTGACGTTAAACGTTCAAACTTCTTCTACTAAAGGTCTCATTGTTCGTATCACAGATGGCCTTTAAAAATGGCGCTTAGTTTGAATATGTACGGAGTTGGTGTAGCTCGGGTACAATAATAATAATAATAATAATAATAATAATAATAATAATAATAATAATAATAATAATATAGAAACATGTAGGCTAATATTGAATGAACGTATCGTACTTACGTCGCATGTTCGCTGTAAGTTAAGGAACAGTATTCCTCCTCATATTCACTATTTAAACTATAGGTTCGTAATCATTTAGTCATGACTGGAATCACTGTATAAAATAATAACGCGAATCAATAACTAATGTATAATTTTTGCAGTCATTTCAAATGAAAATTGAGGTCGTGAAAATTCAACTTTTCACCGAATAGGCTATAAATAAAGTTTGAATCAGTGTGACAGAAGAGCAAATATAATGCATTTATAGATAAACAGCGCACACGATACGAGGATTCAGTAAAACATGTCAATGACTTTATACATCCCTTCACTCACTCTACCTGGTACCAAAGTTCCGCAAATAATCTAGGTGTTGTTTTAAACGAAAACCTAAATTGGAATGAACACGTCACATGTATCTGTAACAGGGTATATGCCTCACTCCATCCTCTGAAATACCACCATAACATTTTACCGTTAAACATGAAAGTCAGGCTTATAAACATATTAGTTCTCCTTTATTCTACTGTTGTGATGCTGTATTCATAGATGCAACGAAAGAACAATTTAGAAAAGTACAAAGCACCATGAATTCCTGCATTAGATTCATATTTTCGTTACGCTACGACACTCATGTCACACCTTATTACAAGCAACTTTCCCTCCTGAAATTTGAGGAACTCAGAAATCTCCATGTAGCCCTGTTGGTGTTCAGATCACAAACTGAAAGAACTCCCCAGTACCTGTCATTAAACATTGCATACCTTTCCTCTTTTCACCAGCATAATACACGCTCTGTTAGTACACTTGTCATTCCCTTTAGCAGGTCAGCTGCCTATAATCGCTCATTTAGTGCGACGGGAAGTAGATTATGGAAGTCTGTTCCAAATAACATCCAAAGTAGTAACTCACTAGAGTCTTTCAAGTTTTCCTACGATGTTAATCTTGATGAGTGAATGATGGTGTATGGATGTGTGTATAATTTATTTAATTTTTCTTTAAATTAATTTATACTTATTTATCATTAAATTTCATTGACAAATGATATGTTCATATTGGTATAATTATGATGTTGCATTTATTTTGAATTTATGATACAAATTAGTTTCTTTTAAAATATTTAATATTCTCCACGGTTTTTCTGTACAATGAAGTGGTTAAGTGTAAGAGAGGGCCCTAACTTCACCACTATTAAAGACAAATAAAATAAATAAAAAGTGTAACTGTTCCACGGCCGAGAACAGCAGATGCTGTGTAGGAGTATTGAGAAGTAAAGATTTATGAAACATTCAGAATGCTATTGCATCCTGAAAAGTGCACTAACTGGGAAATACCAAGTGTCAATATATTCACTTCGTCCCCCAGCCTTTCTCTGTAACGCGTAGCACTCAACAGGAGGCAGGTACAGAGTTGCCACAATACACGGTGTACTTCAGAAACACACAGCACCTGACAGGAGGGTGTGGTCTGTAAAAAGAGTACAGCTAAAAGCAAGAAGAGAATCAGAATTGTGGGAATGCCCGGGGAAAATTCACCATTACTTGTATGTTCAAAAATTTTCCTAAACTTCCAGCTACGATTAATGATGGTACAGTTAAATGAGGGGGTGATTTTCAAAACCTGCCACGTGACCTTTTTGGTCAAACTGAGTTATGCATGCCATCCGACCGTCAATATCAAACTCTACCATGTGCTGAAAGGTAATCTTGCATAAGTCAATCATATGCTATAATATAAGGCTTTAAATACTGGGCTGCGTTTAAAATCCTACAACGTGAACAGAACTACAGTATGCGCCAAAATATACATTGTTGGAAATTATGTTAGTCTTATTGTCATTACCTTACTTATCGAGATGATAGTGTAAATGTTCAAAATGTGCTCCATTGCGCTGTAGGCAGTGTTCTTAACGATTACGCAGATTTTCCAACATATTCTGGAACACAGGTTGCTGCAAAGTCACGAATAATGAGGCAATCTTCTGACGTAATGCAGGCACAGTTTTGGGTGGATCTGGACAATTGAAAATTTGCTCCTTTAACATTCCCCACACGTAAGCATCAGGTAGTGTGAGATCGGGAGAATGTGATGGGTAGCGGAACTCAGGCCCGCGGGAAATTACTCGTCCTGGTAAGGTTCCTTGCAGCATAGCCATAGTCTGTCGAGCGGTGTGGCAGGTCGCCCCGTCTTGTTGGAACCACTGTCTATTTATCTGCATGTTCCTGGCAGGACAAAACCTTCTTTGATCCTGAATAAATGACCTGATCACCATGTTCCTCTAGCGTTCCTGGTTAACAGTAAGAGGTGCACCATCATCTTTACCTGTGAAATACGGACCTAGCACACCGTTTCCTGACACTGCACACCAAATCGTCACACGCTCACTATGTAGCGGTTTCTAGACTATAGTGTCTGGCCTCTCGAAACCAAGAAAGTGAGTTGTTTGGCGATTGATAAAACCGCCCAAGTGAATGTGACTTTCGTCGGAGAACCACACGTTGAACAAGAAATCTTGATCCTCGTACACCATGGCCAAACTTCGTACACAATATTCCACCCTGACATGCCTATCGTGTTCCGTCAATCGTTGCCCAACCCGTATTCGGTACGAAATTCCACCCATGTCTTTAAACAATTGTCGGAGTGACGTAAGGCTGATGTTTAATTTCAGGTCTGTTCACCGAAGACTTTGCTTGGGAGACTGCAACACCTGATTGAGGACACGTCCATGATTTTCATTTGTGGACACAGTTACTGGCCTACTAGACCTTCCCTTGCGTTGACACAATACACTACCCGTACGACAAATTTTTTTAACAATAGATAGCATAACTGTGTTGCTAGGTGCTGGCTTATTGAAGTGCTCACGATATTGTTCCGTACGAGCGAAAATAATACTCCACTATAAACACTCTTTCCTCCGTCGCGAGACCCCTTGTCACTTCCAATCACAGAGCACAACGTTCTTTACACAACTAACAATTCATCATGGCGATGTAACAACACGCAGACGCTCAGGCGTGCGCATGCGCTCTGCGCGAAAATGAGTACTGTATATTTTGGCGCATAGCGTAGTTCATATTTTCCCTTTCAAAACCTGTACGTGAATGCACCAATCATAATGCTTCGCGTCAGGTAACGTCACTCGCTGCCTTGCTTTTAGGGTGTTCGTTTTTGTGAGCTGTAGTGAGTACTAAGTGTGTTGACAGCGAAATGGAGAGGACAATTACCTTACTTGAATAACCACCGAAGTTTTCACATTGTTAATTCTGAGGATAGAATAGAGCATGATGTTATTAATTATGAAAGTTGTACTTGCTCTCAAAAATGCTACAACGCGTGTTTTCACTGTTTCCTTCAATTTGAGTTTCAAAACTGACAACCTACAAATAAAATACACAAAATCCTTGGCAACAACAGCTTCAGATCTTTGAATATTCTGGATACAGTGGCAATTAAATTCACCAAATTTGAACTTTCTGAGTATAATAGTATAGAAATTACAAGTTTTTCTCATTTTTCTGAAAATGTTAGAAAGGTCACGTGGCAAATATTGCAACTTACCCCCCCACCCATATCTGCGTTTGGAGGGCGCTAAAAACGTAAGCCAGAGGCGCCGCGTTGGACAGGCCTGATCTAGGTATTTAAATTATGTTCCATTTGTCATATAACTGCCTGTTATTGAATTCCGTTTGTATTCACTGTCTACTGATCAAGTTTTTGTTTCATATTGTTTCAAGATTCGGGTAGCATTTGTTACTGAGTACGATAGCTCGTCCTATGAGCCAGTCTCCCAACCTGTCGTTAATATGCTCGGCGTATCTTTCTACAGTTCAAGGAGCTACTTGATTTCCTTATACAGTAACAACTTCTGACTGCAGCAATCACAAACAAGTTCGTGCAGCTTGCAGCAAGTTTCGGAGAAGAAACTACTGTCTGTAATGCTAGAGGGAACTGGTTCGCAACAAGGCCACCGGTGAAGGACGGAACGAGTAATGAATGACAATAGGGACTCCCCGAACAACGTACAACCTTCTGTAGGACTGACTGTAAGACTAAGGAGAACTGAAGGAAATACAAGTAGGATTGTGAGGGATTCTCTTCAACACTAGAGGTGCCATTCCGACTTACTCAACGACGTTTATGCCTAATCTTATGTCTGCCCTCATATCCGTCCCTACTACGATTATTTTACAATCTGTGTTTATTAATTTCGTCTGTTCCTGTTCCTATATTCCATTTTGTTCTACTAAAAACACTTTGTACTCCTCTCTTAGTTTACAGTACTGTTCACGAACCTCAGGTTCACCTTCTTTCCTTGAATGCCTTTAGGTTCTGATCACTTCCAGTTTCTTAGTTTTACACATTTCACTATCCTTTTCCCTTTTCATTGTTTTTATTCCGATTTATTTTCCCTCGAGCTTGGGTCTTGAAGGGTTTCTCTACTAGTTCTATCGCAAGGTCCACATTATTGACTCGATAACGCTAAGTCTATTCCACTCTGAATTATTAGAAATTCTTCTCCTCTTAAATACGCGTCTATTCTCTTTGCGTACTTCCGCACCACTTATATTTGTTCAGTTTTCTATTATACTCTTTTTTTCCTTATAGTATTACCCTTCTCCCGCTCCTTCACTATTTTATCCCTATTTTATTTACCACTTCTAAAATATCTCCTGTACACAGCCGGATCAAAGAACCAAAGAAGAAAACCCGTACGTGGTCACACTGGAAGATTATCCCCAATTCACACACGCCTCAGGAAAATTTCAAAATCACATTGCACCCGCTGTCACAACGGTTTGCAAAATAACTCCCAGCAGCTCAATATACTCCCAGGGTATTTCTTTCCATGTGAAAAATCTGTAAATCATTCACTTAAATTCGCTTAACGTGAATTCATGAAGAGACAAGTCCACCCGAAGACGTAGCAGTGTGTAAGAGTTCGCCTATTTCAAGTATTAACGTTGTAATTCCATCATAAATCGCATTCAAATACCTACGCAAATATATATTAACTATATCTTACAAACTAGCTAAAGGACTGAGTACAACTAAAACAAATCAACACTCACAAATTATTAAAAAAAATAATGATCCTCACTTTATTTAATTAGAAAATTATCTTAAGAAATGAGAACTGGATTCATGATTACCTTCAACACTATCTACAATAAATAATTCCAAGTCAGCGCTGGCTTGTTGAAAAAAAATGAAATGTAACGTTAACTTCTTTTGAACCGTTTCCGAAATGAAATCAAAATATTAACATTTCTGTCCATAATTAATCTTGGGACATCCTAAGTGTTACTGGAAACACCTTATTCCATTGCCATACATATTGTAATGGCGTCTCAAAATCTCTTGATCGGTTATATATCACCATTTTGAACAGATAAAATAAATAGAAACTGAATAAAATGAATAAAATCTGAATAGAATGAATAAAATCCCTATATATCAACCTTTCATAAAATGCAAATTCGAATATCACTGTTCTAAAATAAATAAACTACCTAAATATCCACATAATTCTCAATTCTCATAAGGCTCAATATGCTTTAATATTTTCATATTCCAATCATTACCCTACTGTGCAAGTTACTTAATTCAATTATGCAGTGTAAAGATGAATATCACACATTTATGCTTTGGGATTACACAACCGCGTATATATATATCATGTCTTCTATTTGGCATTAACACGGTTCGAGAATATGTCATAGAACACTTATGCTTCCAACACAACATCTATTCTTAACCTAACATTTCATTTCAATCTCAATTAAATATCACTTTTCAATATTCATACCTTGGTTTTGGTCATTCCCGCGGTGTACTTCCTCTTACGTATATGCATCGTTTCATAATATCCTTACCTTTTAAATGTGGCATCTTACTCTCTAAACACATATATTCTTGCATTTACCGTAAAATCGCAATATAATCCTTCATATTATATAATATATCTTCTTATTTCGCCGTCTTATGATTCAGAAACATGATCTCAACTATTCAATATCACACCTTAATTAACATAACCCTCAATACGAAAACGTTGCAATCACGCCTACATTGCTTTGATAAACATGTCACAATATCATTTCACAGGAAACTCTTCTCAATTACGTTACGATGCTTTACCCCAAATAAGTTTTCAATACTACGATATCGCTGTGCACGGAGTACATAATTATAATCATCCACTTCTGACGCGCGGTCCAACTATGACGTAATCCATGAATATGTTCAATGCGAGATTTATCGAAATACAACAACATATGTTAGCTCTTAGTAATCAGCTGTTATGTGAAGCCATTTCAATCACATTCTGAGCTACTTCACTGATTTGTCTGACCAAAATATGGTAATCTGTTTGCAAAATAAATGTGAATCTAGTTCTATACTGCCTTATTATAGCATTAAAGACTTAAATTTCTCACACTTCACTGCATATTATCACTTGCACACTTAATTAGATGGTTTGTATCACCAATTCCAAAGCATATACCGAACTAGAAATATATATAAATCAATAATTATGCTACTAAATGTAAAGACTTAGCTTGTTCCTCGCTACTGCGGTGCCAGTTGCTCATCTTTGACCGTCATGTGGTTAGCTCTGCGGTTTGGATCTATGGTTGAACATCACTCCTTCTCCCGTTCAGAACCGATTTTTGGTGGGTGATAATCCTCTCTCGTAACGGGCTGGTCATCTGGCTGGGCGATACCTCTCTCCAGGTTGGTCCATCTTACACGTTTAGCAGTTCATCATCTCGTTGGTTCTGCTGGCAACAAAAAGAAATATTCCCGAGAAGAACATTGTCGTAAATAAAATTTTGTATGAGATTAATATTTCTCTCAGTTACTGTTCTTATCCTTCCTCTGCGTTATAAACTGCTATCTCTTCAAAATTATGTAATATATATTTCAACTATCTCGGGGAAAAATCTTCAAAAGTCGCTTAATAATGTTTAGAATTATTCTTCTTCTAGCTACTGTGTCAATAAAATAACCTTCTCTCGGTTCCTTTTTATCTAGTGCAGTTCGTATGGTCCCTTCCTGTAGTTATATTAGGCTTGCTCTTCGGATTCCGCTCAACGTATTTAATCCTTTCTCGCTTAGCTATTATAATTCGGCTAATTCTGGTTTCACTCTAGGTTGATAATGCCGTTTCCTTTTTATTGAAAATAGCTTTCCTTCAGGAATTTCACCGAAATATCATACAATTTCGTTCAATATGTTGCACGACCACAAGTCACGTCTTCACTCCCTGGATTCAATTTTTCAATTCAATTTTTTAAACAATCTCTTCTGTTCTATTTTTTCTTTAAAACAATCTACTTGACTTTTCGCTGTTCCGCACCGCCTTCGGTATATGTCCATTCCCCGTTATGCATGGCCTTCTGTTATACCTCGTATCACATATTCATTGCATATCCCTTTAAATTGAGTGGTCCATACCTTCCTTCGGCGCCATTTTGTTAACGTCTACGAAATGCAATGGGCACAACATCTTAAGAATGATTACAACCGGCACATCACTTCTATAACTGGAAACCTTAAAAACAACTTTAAAATAATTTGGAACCTCATTTCATCCCGTAGAATATCGCCCCCGATACCACTGAATCTTCAACTACATAGTGATTATGTCCCAACTGAACTGAGGTCTCAAAATTCAATGAGTACTTTCACTCCATCGTTACCCCTCCCACAGATCAATAGTGTTTGCAGTGGCTCACTGTCACAAATATCAACGACCCCTAACGAAGTTCAAAATATTCTCAATAGTCTCCCAACAAACCGCTCCACCGGGCCCAATGATATTAGCCCTATATTCCTCAAAAATACTTCTGCATCTCTGTGTGCACCGTTACCTAAAATTTTTATCCTGTGTATGGCCACTACTGGTATACATTCCCCGACAGCTGGAAACAAGGTGATATCACACCTATTTTCAAATCACGCAACAAACATGATATCTCATCATACCGCCCAATATCTATCCTCTGTCCTTGAAAGAATAATCCACCGCCGACTCCTCTTTTTCACACAGTCGTGCCTATCTGAAGAACAACACGGATTCACTCCCGGAAAATCATGCCTCACTAACCTTACAGTTCTCAATCATCAGATCATTTCAGCAATGTCCGACTCCATGGCTAAATGGTGAGCGTGCTGGCCTTTGGTCACAGGGGTCCCGAGTTCGATTCTCGGCAAGGTCGGGAATTTTAACCATGATTGGTTAATTTCGCCGGCACGGGGACTGGGTGTATGGGTCGTCTTCATCATCATTTCATCCTCATCACGACGCGCAGGTCGCCTACGGAAGTCAAATCAAAAGACCTGCACCTGGCGAGCCGAACTTGTCCTCTGACACTCTCGGCATTAAAAGCCATACGCCATTTCATTTCAGCAATAAAATAAATCTCAGTTAGATGCAATCTATATACATCTGGCCGAAGCATTCGACTCAGTGGATCACGCACTTCATCTTCATAAGCTCGCTACCAGATTTAATATGCATGGCCCCGTCTTGTCACTGATAACAAGTTTCCTCTCCGGCAGAAAACAAAGAATGGTACTCCCTGAATCTGCTTCATCACTGTTATCTGTGTTATCAGACGTGTCTCAGGGCAGTATTCTGGGACCTCTACTCTTTGTTCTCTATATCGATGACATAATTCTTTGCGCCCAAAAGAGTCAGTGTTCCCTCCTTTTGTACGCCGACGACCTGAAAATCCTAAGGGAAGTGACGAATTACAGACTATTCTCAATTCGTGTGGTGACTGATATAAGAAAAGGAATCTTTCTCCCAATGTTAAGAAGTGCAACAGAATATAATTTTCATTGTTAAAGCAAGGAATGAACACTGCCTACATCATGCAGGGAAATGCATTGCAATCGGCTTCTCAGGTAAGAGACCTGGGTGTTCTAATGGACTCTAAACTAACTTTCCCTGCTCATATTCAGTCATTAAAATCCGGTGCTATGCGTACCCTAGGCATTCTTTACGGGAAGAATTACAGCCGATTGCGGTAGGAAACGTGGCCTGCCATTATCATCAAAACATCCCAACGCGCACCTTACATCGCAAACAACGTGTGGGGTCCTCCCAGTGGTGGTTACACATGCAATGTAATATAATCATACTCACTGCGTGTGAAGCAATTTACGTACACATCCGTATACAATGTGGAATACCGTAACGAAACAGTAGTAGCACAGAAACGTGCCAAGAAAAAGGTACGCTACAAGCACGTCGAAACGCACCCATGAAAGTGTGTACGGGATGAAGGATATGATTGCTCATTCTGTTCAGATGAGCAAATTTCACTGCATACTCTCTAAGAAAGCCCAGGATTCTCTCTGGTCAAATAGAGTGCACTGCACAAAATCTTCTCACACACACAAAGAGAAGTTTGCTTCTTATATCAATCTTTTCAGTCTCATCTTTGGTTTTGACAAAATGGAAATAGGAAAGATTATGAACGATGTCAGTGACATTTTCCCTTCTTTCTTTCTTTCTTTCTTTCTTTCTTTCTTTCTTAATCCGGGGAGGAGGATCAGTACCTCGCTCAGGCGGCCTCACCTGCTATGCTGAACAGGGGCCTTGTGGAGAGATGGGAAGATTGGAAGGGATAAACAAGGAAGAGGGAAGGAAGCTTTTTTTTTTTTTTGCTAGTTGCTTTACGTCGCACCGACACAGATAGGTCTTATGGCGACGATGGGAGAGGAAAGGGCCAGGACTGGGAAGGAAGCGGCCGTGGCCTTAATTAAGGTACAGCCCCAGCATTTGCCCGGTGTGAAAATGGGAAACCACGGAAAACCATTTTCAGGGCTGCCGACAGTGGGGTTCGAACCTACTATCTGCCGAATACTGGATACTGGCAGGGAAGGAAGCGGCCGTGGCCTTAAGTTAGGTACCATCCCGGCATTTGCCTTGGAGGAGAAGTGGGAAACCACAGACAACCACTTTGAGGATGGCTGAGGTGGGAATTGACAGCCCCCCCCCCCCCGCTCTCTTCTCAGTTGACCTCCCGAGGCAGAGTAGACAACGTTCCAGCCCTCGTAAAACTTTTCAAAATTCGTGGCAGAGACGGGTGTCGATCCCGGGCCTCCGGGGGGTGGCAGCTAATCACACTAACCACTATACCACAGAGGTGGACTCCATATTTTCCCCTTCTCTTATTTTATTTCTTTATAACTCTTTCTCCACTTCTTGTATCCAGATCGTTGTTGGCTTTCTCTCCCAAGGGTAGAAACTCTTAAGTTTTCATTGCATATCCTGATAGGACGTTGACGCCCTCTCTTTGGCTAGCAAATGTGTTGCGGTAATTTGAGCTGCGGGATAGGTAAGAGGGGAGGAACTGTGGCATATAAAAGGAACTGCCCCGGAATTTTCCTGGACGTGAGAATTGAAATGAAATGTCGTATGGCTTTTAGTGCCGGGATATCCCAGGACGGGTTCGGCTCGAAAGGTGCAGGTCTTTCTGTTTGACACCCGTAGGCGACCTGCGCGTCGTGATGAGGATGAAATGATGATGAAGACAACAAATACACCCAACCCCCGTGCTGTAAGGATTAAACAATTAAGGTTAAAATACCCGACCCGGCCGGGAATCGAACCCGGGATCCTCTGAACCGAAGGCCAGTACTCTGACCGTTAAGCCAAGGAGTCGGACGGCGTGAGAATTGAAAACCATAGAAAGCCATTCTCAGGTGGAATTCGAACCAGTCGCCTCCCGAATGCAGAGATGCATCATAGCGACATCCCCGATCTTCAACTGATTCTTGATACAAATCTCAAATACATATATCGCGATTTCGATCGCTACCGACCTCAATATGACCTGGAAACGAACCCGCGGTTCTCTGAACGGAAGGCCGCTACAGTGTCTTTCCCGCACTGCACTGTGTTCAGTCCTCAATACACGCTACACATTCAGAAGATCACGTGAATAGCAGAGCTGTATTATCACTACAAGGAAGTGAAGTCACGCGCTGTCCGGGGACTTCTACGTACTACGTAGTGAAGCCCCGCACTTAATACTGTATTAGCATAACGCTCACGACCGCTGCAATGACGTCAAGAAGGTGTGCCCCACCAGGTCGCTGGCCGCTGTTGTGCTGTACCCTCAAAGTCAGGAGATACCGTGCATCTCTCTTAAGATCCCTAGTTATTTTTTTTTCTCGATTTTCGCCAACGTAAAATAACCCATTGCATTCTTTTCCGTTTGTTTCCTGCCTTCTATTCAGATCTTGTTCCGTTCCCCCTTATCTTTCTCGTGGAGACCCTTGAAGATTTGTATCATCTCCTAAAAGTTGTTCTGTCCTGTATTTTATCTGCTGTATGCCATATCTCTTTGCATCCACTGATCGCCATTCTTACTCTTCTAAATATAATTAAAAATGTGTTTTGTGAGTGAAACCTTCCCCTCAAGCTATCGGCAGGAGCTATCTCATATCTATGAAAATTCTGCCATTACCTTCAGTCGCTCGGCCTTCCTCGCGCAGACTGCGCCCCTGCCTCCCTTAGGACAGGTCGCACTCTTTCTTTCTTTCTTTCTTTCTTTCTTTCTTTCTCTGTTTACCCTCCAAGGCTGGATTCTCACTCGGACACAGCAAGGGATCCCACTCAAGGGCAGTGTCCCGGAGCGTGAGACATTGGGTCGGGGATGAAACTGGGGAGAGGAACCAGTACCTCGCACCGGTAGTCTCACCTGCTATGCTGAACAGAGGACCTGTGGGGGGGATGGGTAGAATGAAAGGGATAGACAAGGAAGAAGAGGAAAGGAAGCGGAACCATCTCTACTCAGTTGACCTCCCGAAGCTGAGTGGACTCTGTTCCAGTCCTCGTACCATTTTTCAAATTTCGTGCCAAAGCCGAGAATACAACCCGGGCCTCCGGAGGTGACAGCTAATCACTACACCACAGAAGCGGGAAATACCGGTTGTTTTTCTACTGGTTTAAGCTGCCGGCCCCGCGGTTTAGGGGTGGTGTGCGTACCTCTCATCCGGAGGCCCCGGATTCGATTCCCGGCCAGTCCAGAGATTTTCACCTAGTTCTGAGGGCTGGTTCTAGGTCAACTCAGCCTACGTGATTACAATTGAGGAGCTACCTGCCGGTGAGATGGCGGCCCCTAGAGGATTCGTCGCATTGACCATGTGTCACCTCGTAATCTACAGGCTTTCAGGCTGAGCAGCGGTCGCTTGGTAGGCCAAGGCTTTTCAGGGCTGTAGTGCCATGGGGTTTGGTTTTTACTGGTTTAAAGTTGCATTAACACATCGAAGGTTTTTGTGACGTAAGGACGGTAAGGGCGAGGATTAGGAAGGTATCTTTAATTAAGGTACAGCCCAACATTTGCCTGGTGTGAAGATGGGAAACCACGGAAAAATATCTCCAGGGCTTCCGACAGTGAGGTTCGCACCCATCATCTCCCGAATTCAAGCTCACAACCGCGCAACCATAACCGGGAGGCCAACACGCTCGGTACTACATAGTTCGCAATGCAGGACCGCAACAATGGCCAGTGTTGCTAAAGGAAATCATTCGAAATATCACTACAACTCTGACAAAATTCGACCACGTTCCACAACGCGAGAAGAAGTCCTCCCTTTGCCAGAAAAGTCACACAATTCAAAATGCAGCAAATTTAGAGTTGAGCAGAAATGTGATTTAGCAAAACTGGAGTCAAAATTTGCTATGGGAAGAATCAAATGATCATAAATATGTCTCTCAGTCATGGCCATCTATCAACGTCTGCTAATTTCAGATGGCAACCAGCCATGAAACATAGCCTGCACGGTTGCTAGGTAACATTGTCTGGCCATCCCTCATTACCTTACATCGCAGCCTGCACGATTGCTAAGTGACATTGTCTGGCCATCCCTCATTACCTTACATCGCAGCCTGCACGGTTGCTAAGTAACATTGTCTGGCCATCCATCCATACCTTACATCACAGCCTGCACGGTTGCTAAGTAACATTGTCTGGCCATCCATCCATATCTTACATCACAGCCTGCACTGTTATTAAGTATTATTGTCTAGCCGTTTATCCATACCTTACATCACAGCCTGCACGGTTGCTAAGTAACATTGTCTGGCCATCCATCATTACCTTACATCACAGCCTGCACGGTTGCTAAGTAACATTGTCTGGCCATCCATCATTACCTTACATCACAGACGGTTGATAAGTAACGTTGTCTGGCCATTCTTCCATATTTTCTGGCCATTCATCATTGCCTTAGATCACAGCCTGCACGAAAATGTATGCCGTCGCACATTTTAGTAGATGACACTGTTTCCTTACAAAAATATTCTGTTGACTCCCGGCTATAACACATACTTGTGTCAATATTACAGCATACTCATAACTTACATACCAAGCATAGCAAACTTTCCATTCTTCACAGACACGTAGGAATCATATCAGTCATGAACTCCATGTTGTTAACTTATTTCGGTATACCCTTAATACTTTGATATGAAAGTCCACAGCCTGTTTCCAGTCATTCGACTGAGTCAGGAATGGAGTGAATGAAGCCTGCATCTAGCGGCGAGGATAGGAATTGTGCCGGCTGCCGAAAACGTTCGCGCTCCTCTTGGGCGATGATTTAATAACTGACAGACGATATAAAATGATAATGGAGAGTTTTGCTGGAATGAAAAATGACAGAGAAAACCGGAGTACTCGGAGAAAAACCTGTCCCGCTCCCCTTTGACCAGCACAAATCTATCATGGAGTTTGAACCAAGAACCCAACCGTCTGAGGCACTGAGGCTTCACTCCTAGTCCTAGACGGTGCACTTCTTTTCAGGCACATCCGCAATGAGGTCAGTTTCAGGTACCATTTTGTCAACGTACCAGCCTCCCTACCGTTCTTAAATCGCTGGCAGTACCGGGAATCGAACATCGGTCTCCGACGAGGGTAGCTAATAGTGCTAACTGTTACGCGTATTGTACTGTATTGTGAGACGAACAGGAAGATGTAGGATAGCAGTGATGAAGTAACGAACTGAAATGTGAAGGATTCAGCACTAGCCCGACAAATACTTAGATTGTAAACAACGTGGAATATTAATGCTAGGTCTTAATACGTAGACTGGTAAATACTTTTCAGTGAGCAGAGAAGGGGGAGCTCATTATCACTGTGTAGACGGGGAGGAAGAAGGACAATGAGGAGACGGACTGTCTGTCTGCACACTAGTTAACACTCACCCTGCATAGCTAAACCATTAGGGGAAAAGGGTACAGGTTGCTTCATGGGGAAGTGGAAAACATGGCAAACATCAAATAAATAACAAATATTTAATTCTAGTGTAGTGCATTTCGTGTTGAAATGTCCTGTGTTTCAGTAGGTGTTATTTTAAATTGGTTTAATATTTATTTTTACAAGTTAGATTTAGGTTAGGATTCACTCAGACTTGTGTATAGGTTATGTAAATATACCCCAGTGTTATCCGGATAGTTTGAGTGATTTTATTTGTTTATTATTCCGTATATGCGAGATCATGTTCAAGGCATTATAACTGGTATTCCGTGGTTTCTCACTTCTCCTGCCAAATGCTGGGATGGTACGTAACTTAAGGTCTTGGTCGCTTTCTTCCCTCTACCACCTCACGGGCATGGAGGGTGAGACTTTGGGTCGGGGGATACAACTGGGGAGGAGGACAGTACCTCCCCCAGGCGGCGTCACCTGCTATGCTGAGGCATATGAAGATTGGAAGGGATGAACAAGAAAGAGGGAGGGAGGAAGGAAGGAAGCGACCGTGGCGTTAAGTTAGGTACCATCCCGGCATTTGGCTGGAGGAGAAGTGGGAAACCATGGAAAACCACTTCGAGGATGGCTGAGGTTCCAGCCCTCGTACCACTTTTCAAATTTCGTGGCGGAGTCGGGAATCGAACCCGGTCCTCCAGGAGTGGCGCTAATCACGCCAACCTCTTTACCACAGAGGCTGACTAATTTATTTTACTTTCAAAAATTGGCTTTATGGATGGAACTTATGGCGACGATGGGACAGGAAAAGGCTAGGAGTGGGAAGTAAAGTAAAACCCCAGCATTTGACTGCAGAAACCACGGAACCATCTTCAGGGCTACTGACAGTGAGGTTCGAACCCGGTATCTCCTTACGACGCAGCCACTCACTCCGGCTCCTTCTAAGTTCTAGACATATGAAAAGAAACCTGGGAGCACTACGGTATATTTAGGAATGATGGCAACTAGAGCCCGGATGTTTAAGACATATCATATTTTATTTCTTTATATTATTTCCATGGAAAATACAAGTTAAGCATGATTGGGACTGAAATTTCGCGTCATATAAAGTCATATTTTGGCTCTTGTAACGTATTTTGTCATTTTCCGGTAATTTTTCATATTATGGTCATATTTCGCCGTGAATGTTCATGTTTTAATCAATATTTCTATCTTTTTAATTCCATTTTCGCACACCTGCTTGCAGTCGTCTCAAAGACGGATTTTCCATTTGTCCTAATTGTTGTCCGTAATTTATTACAATTACCTTACCTAGAAATGTATAGGCCTATTTATGTGAATTAGGAGGGTAAGCTGTATAATAGTGAGCCTCAATTGAAGTCTAATGATTTGACATATTTCAAAAATGGCGCAATAACATCCTGCGAAGTTCAGGTCTTCTTCCCGTTACAAGTCAGTGCTGTGTGAAAATATAAGATGGTTTCTAATTGAAACCTTTAAAATATATGCAATTTGCTATTGTAGTTCTTTCTGATCGCCTATCAACCGGGTGAGTTGGCCGTGCGGTTAGGGGCGCACAGCTGTGAGCTTGCGTCCGGGAAATAGTGGATTCGAACCCTCTGTCAGCAGCCCTGAATATGGTTTTCCGTGGTTTCCCATTTCCAACCCATCGTCACTATAAGACCTATCTGTGTCGGTGTGAGGTAAAACAAATTGTAAAAAAAAATGATCGTCCATCTAAAATGTGGCATTTATTTCAGTCTGTGTAATGTCGAGAGTTGCATGTGGAATGAGTAATTAAATAAATTCAAAATATAATAATAAAAACAATTTATTACTCATTTATTATTATTAAATGTTCTAGATTTTAAAAAGATATTTTCAATATGATGTTAATTTAAACAGCGGCATGATTTTGAAAATTTCGAAAACGTGACGAAAAAACTTTTAAGTCATATTTATTGTCATATTTCAATACATTTTAGGTCATAGACATCCGGATCCTAATGGCAACAACAGTACAGAGAGGCCTGTGAGTGAGTACAGAATACCCTGCTACTCGTAACGGCGATTAAAAGGATTAATCCCAAGAGTCCTCATCTTGGAAGAGTGAATTGTAATCACTGGGTCTCCAGCTCAGTCTGATATCCCTGACTTCCATCATTCCTATCCGTCCTACCTTGGTCAAAGAATATTCCCTTCCAACTCCGACGTAATGGGTTAAATTTCATGACATTCGTAGCCCTTCTCTATCTTTTACAATACCTTCATTATTCCAGAGGTCGTTTTACTTCTGGTTATCGCGAGAGAGAACACAACAATCACCACCGCCCCATTGTCAGGAACTCTGCAACGAAGCTGGCTAAGGATCTAATCAACAATCTTAAATAGTAATACTAATAATTATTATAGATAAACTCTAGATAAAATAATCCGAGAGTTCTGAGTTAAAACCAAATTAGCAAACCTAATCCGTGAAACCCTCACAGACACCATATCAAAAGTAAAATTAATGGGTGAAATATCTAAACCATTCAGAATAAATACAGGTGTAAGACAAGGTCATGGTTTACCTCCACTCCTATTTAATTGCGTCCTGGAGAAAATAGTGAGAATTTGGAATGAAAAACTGAAAGAACACAAACTATCACCAATACCACTGGGAAGAAAGAACAGCATAAGCTGTCTAGCATTTGCAGATGATTTTGCCATTCTTTCAGAAAACATGAAAAATGCAGCAATACAAGTCAATTTGTGGAAGAAATAGCAAAGAGAACAGGTTTAAGACTTTAAGACAAATATAAAAAATGCTCCAGAATTTCTAGTAACAGTAACTGATCGAATAAGGGAGAAACAGTTTAAGAAAATTGTTTGGAAAAATCCGCTGTAGAAGAAAGGATGTACAAGATAGGAATATCTACAATAAAAAGTGTTTATGCAATACAATACAGTAGCAATGCGTATACTCGAGTGAATGTCTAGTACTTAATTACAAGCTGAAAAGATTAGAAGTACTGGAAAGAAAAATTGTACGGGAAATGCTCGATCCGATAAAAACTACAGAACTCTGGAAATCACGAAATAATGATGAAATATACCGGAACATAGAAAACATAGCAGATACAATGCGGAAGAGGCGATTGCTATTTCTGGACATCTATACAGAATGGATGACAACAGGTTGACCAAACAGATCTTCAAATATCTCTGGAACAAGAAGTTAACAACAATGTGGATTTATGAAGTCAAGAAAGATTTGGAGAGAAACAACATAAGGGAAGAAGAAGGAACAGACAAATAGGATTTTAGAAAAAGTGTTAGAAATGGAACGATCCACAGTCGCGAGGGAAAGAAAAGAGGCTTGAAATGTTCTGACGAGAGGAAAAGGAGGCATAGTGAGAAGGGGAAGGAGAATTGGAGGAAGAAGAAGGAACAACAAAGATGAAGCATTGGAATTGTCACGTGCTCCCTATGACACCCTAACGGAGAAAGAAAGGCTAAAATATGAAATTATTATTATTATTATTATGATTATTATTATTATTATTAGTAGTAGTAGTAGTAGTAGCGCATTCTCCCAATATTGGAAAAAGTTAAGCAAATTGCTCAGTTCTTCTGTGGGATTTGCTGTTGTTCCAATATGTTTTCATTCTTTCCGAGAAGGCTTGTTTACGATCATCCGCCCACTTTGGTCTGTACTGTTTTTGTTTTGGTTGCTCTGATGTAGCTTCCCAATTGTTAGTTCTAAAGATGACTCTTTCTAGAATGTCTGTTGAAGTTATGTTTGCCTTTTTGAGATCCTTTCGACGTTCGTTAAGCCAGTGTGCTGTGTTCTTAAGTGAGGTTACATAATCTATTATCTTTTCTATCAATCGATTTTCTGGTAATGTAGTGAGATGACCGAAGAATTTCATTCATCTTTTTGTAATGTCAGTTTCGATGTTTGAGATCTTTTATGTTGTTTTGATTGACTGTACCCTGTAACCGTCTTGGGTGTTTCTTACTCCTAAGAATTTCCTAATGATCTTCCTCTCTTTTCTTTATTTCTTCAAGTGCTTGTTGACTGCCAATGTTTCACTTGAGTAAAGGACTGTTGGTTTTATGACTGTGTTGTAATGCCGAATTTTTGTATGCTTTGACATCAATTTTTGTTGCAGATGTTTTGGACTGACCCTAATGCTTTCTTTTTAATATTTGAAGACGAGATTATTGTGAGACCAAGACCTGTCACTTCGATAAATTCTCCGAGGCATTCAAACTAAGGGACCCTGTCAATTGTAACATTTTTCTTTTTTCAGGCTCTTGATGTCTGTCTTTGAACATAAGAATGTAGTTTTCTCGAACGATATCATTTTCTGTAGTCCCACCTTTTCTGCCCTTTTTTAAGTATCTCGAACTGTTATGGTGGTTGTTATTATTATTTTCGTTTTGGCTATCTTCATGTCTGTTTTTATTTTATGTTCCGCGTCTCTGCCTTCATTCTCTCCCGAGCAAGTGGCTTCGCGGTTTGCATTCGGGAGATTAGTGGGTTCCAGCCCCATTGTCGGCAGTCCTGTATATGGTGTTCGGTGGTTTTCCGATTTTCACTCCAAGGAAATGCTGCGGCTATTCCTTAATTAAGGCCACGGACGCTTCCTTCCCGGTCCTAGCCCGTTCTTATTCCATCGTCACCGTAAGACCTATACACGGTGTCGGTACAAGGTAAAGAAATGTATTTTCATTTTATTCCAATATCTTTTCATTCGCTCTCCTAACTTCTTTCCTTTCTTATTCTGTGTAGGATCTCTTATCTTCCTCATCTTCTGGTACAATTCCTCGTTAGATCTTAGTCTCCCTTCAACATGTTTCTTCTTTCTTCTTTTCTTTGTACCAGGAATTTTTGTACGCAACTTTCTTTCTGTATTTGTAATGTCCTCCAGCCCACTTTTCTCAGTCATATCCATATTATTATTATTATTATTATTATTATTATTATTATTATTATTATTATTATTATTATTATTACCGTGTTTTGGTGGATCAGCAGAGGTGAAAGAAGGTGCGGGCTGGAATGTGTCTAACTACAAGACCGAAAGATGAATTAAAATTTCAATAAAGGTTATATTTTCAAAACTTAACAATTTTCACATAAAAACTTCAGATTTTAACAAACAACAACAAGTTAAATCAGGTACAAGACCAAGAAAGCCGAAATTTAGAAATACCTTAACAATCTGGGCCACAAGCCCTAATTTTTACAATTCCTGAGCTCTTAGCTCACAACCACATATTACCCAAAGGGCAGAAAACCCCTCATTACGTGGAGCACTTGCTCCCAACTTTTAACCTCAAGCCTCCCAGAGGCACTTTTCAAACACAAGAAAGAGCTGACCCGCTCTCAATCTTTCAAGCCTATTAAAGGCAATACAATGCTTTACAATCACTTGCCATCGAGGCGCAACTTACAAGAATTAAACAGGGGTATCTCGTACCCAGCCTACAGGGCCTTAAAGGAAAAATAATAGGTTAATTAAATGGCCAAAATACCAATGTGAATGGAGGCGTTGCTTGCACTCCTACATGAACACGTGTTAAAACCTAAGGGGCACTAGGCTGATTAAACAGGGGCTAATCCCACACTAGGGAGGTGACTCGTATAAGAAAATTTTAATACCTTAAGAATAGAAAATCGGTTATGAAAACGTAGTCACCTCCAATCAAAAATGAAGGGGAACTCGAGAGGGAAAGACACTCTCTATCCCCGATTTACAGTTAAAGTAATAAGAAACTTTTACCTAAGCCGGCACTAAGTTACATTTTTAGAAAGGTAGGTTACATTGAAAAGGTTTCGGACCTTCCTCGAGGGCTAAACTGCTGAGCTAGCAAGAAATAATGATATTAAACGACCATTACCTTGTTGAAGAGCTGCTGCCCGAAGAAAGAGGCGCTACCCGCCCCCTGCTATACTTCCATACACTAAGCTAGATGTTGTACGAGTGGCCGAGAGACAAGAAAATCAGCAGTTTTTATACCCTCGTGGAAGATTCGAGACCTTTCATGAATAATTAAGACACATCCACATGCGTTTATTGGTCGGCTAAAGTTTACACATCAAATGTGAAGAAGAAGGACACGATTGGTCCAAAATTAATTAAAGAAATTCGGGATTGGCTAAGTTTAAAACTGGCGGAAAGAAAGATTAATATTGCCAACCCACAAATGAGAAAACAAAATTTAGCAAAGACCAAAACTTCTGAATACAAAATTTCTTCAAAAGTTTCCTTCACTTCGCACCAGGGTGCATGATCATAGTTTTTTGGTAGAGACATCTGTGAGAGAATGTCCACACTTCTTGATAATTAGTAAACAAAAACACTTCGAAATTAACACAGTGACATCTTCTGATAAACGGTTGAATTAATTCAGTTTTAAAGTTCAGAGTTTTAGCTGTAGAGGAGTACTTTACGGCGGAAAATTCAAATGTGCGGCGTATAGGTGTACCAACCGGTACAATTATTATTATTATTATTATTATTATTATTATTATTATTATTATTATTATTATTATTATTATTATTATTATTATTATTGGTAGTAGTAGTAGTAGTATGAAGGGAGTCGGGGTGAGATAACGAGAAAGGAGGATTACAGTATCTACAATATATACAAACGTCAGTCTGCAGTCATAAGAATCGAAGGCTGTGAAAAAGAAGTAGCAATCCAGGAAGGAGTGAGGAAAGGCTGTAGTTTGTATCTCTCATTTTCAGTGTACTCGTATATATAGTACACGCAATAAAGTAAATCAAAGAGAAATTTGGGAAAGGAATCACAATCCAAGCAGAGAAAATTGCCTATCATATTATTTATTTATTTATTTATTTATTTATTTATTTTATTTATTTATTTATTTATTTATTTATTTATTTATTTATTTATTTATTTATTTATTCATTCATTCATTTTTTTCTCCGTTGGGGTGTTCTGAAAATTTCAATGCTTCTGCTTTTGTTGTTCCTTCTTCTTCCTCCGGTTCTCCTTCTCCTGCTCACTATGCCTCCTTTTCCTCTCGTCAAACCATTTTCAGCCTGTTTTCTTTCCTTCCCGATTTTCGAATCGTTGCATTTTTAACACTTTCTTTCTGAAAAACTCTCTCTCTGTTATTTCTTCTTCCCTTACGTTATTTCTTACCAAATATTTCTTGGATTTATGAATCCAGGTTGTTGACTTCTTGTTCCAAAGATATTTGAAGATCTGTTTGGTTAACCTGTTGTCATCCATTCTGCATAGATGTCCGTAAAATATAAATCGCCTCTTCCGAATTGTATCTCTTATGTGTCCTGTGTCCCCGTATATTTTACTATTACTTCTTAACTTTCCATATCTGTGTAGTTCTTACCGGACCGACATTTTTCCGTATATTCTTTCTTTCCAGTACTTAAGCTTATAATTCAGTGAATTCACTCGCGTATAGGCATTCGGGTTTGACTACTGTGTTGAAGTGTTGTATTGTGAGGTTTTAAGATAAACACGTTTTGTTGTAGATAACGTAGTTATACCGTATGCTCTTTCCACCTTGTGTATCCTTTCTTCTACAGCGGATCTTTTATTTGAATTGCTTCTTCCAAATATTTTAATTTCTTTACTTTCCTTATTCGACCAAATTCTGTTATTAGAAATTCTGGAGTTTTTTTTATATTTGCCATAAACCAAACTAAACTCCATGGCGCAACAGCCTCGAAGGGCTATGGACTAACAAATGACCGCTGCTCAGCATGAAGACCTGCAGATTACGAGGTGTCGTGTGGTCAGCACGACGGATCCTCTCAGCCCTTATTCTTGGCTTGCTAGAGGGGCCACCAGCTCACCGTCAGACAGCTCCTCAATTGTAATCACGTACGCTGAGTAGACCTCGAACCAGCCCTCAGATGCAGGTAAAAATCGCTGACCTGGCCGGGAATCGAACGCGGGGCCTCCGGGTGAGAGGCAGACATGCTACCCCTACACCGCAGGGCCGGCTTATATTTGCAAAAATTTTGTTTTTTCTATTAGTTTATTTATTTTGACATCGATACAGCCAACATTGGACTCTGTCTTAGGCTTACACCTTTTTGTTTTCATTGTAACGAAATGTTTTTCAACCTCTCGCTCCTTTTCTCCCGTTGGTCTGCGGTTTAGCAGGTTCTTTCTCTGGATCATCCCTCAACCCCGCAACTTTCAAACTTTCTTCGTAAAGCTGGTTCTCTGGTCTTATAACATTTACTCGTATTTACCTCCTTCAGCCAGCGGGGATGAGAATTACAATTTTCCTGTAAAGTGAGTAATTTGTGCGCCAATCTCTCCGGGTTCCTTCTCTTCAGGTGACCATTTTACTGTACAGATGAAGAACAGTGCTGTTTCTTTTCATTATTATTATTATTTTTATTATTATTATTATTATTATTATTACGGAAATACCGTGGATCTTAATTTAAAACTCTAAAATTTGCTTCTTTCCTTCAGATTTCAAACTTTGTTAAACAATAATAAAAGTTGGATGGCCAGAAGGGGAGCTCTTCAGCTCTTATACCAAATCAGGTACAATTTAAAAGATAAGTTAGGTAGCTCAAACGTTACACTCATATCAAGAGAACTACTGCTCCAATCAATTACAAGTCAGGAGACTGAGCTCCAAAATTTACAAAGCTTCAAAAGAGCGACATTGCTCCACTCAATTAATTAGGAGACTACCGTCAAACATTTACAAGATTCAAGCCTCTCCCAGGCACATTCTAACTTTAAAAAACCAGCAGTTACTGTCTTATCCGCTCAATAGTCTAGGTTACATTTAAACAGGAAATTAAATAAGAGGCAATAACTACATGGCCTCAGTAAACAAGAAAAGGTTAAAGTTACTGGCAAACACTTGCACTCCTTGAAATTCACTTGAAAATTCTTAAAACCCTACGTGGGCTTATGGCTCGAAATTACAGAGGCAACTAGATGGATAGAAAAGTTTAAATTACAACAGGAAGAGATAAATTTTAAAGTTTACGAAATCATCAATACCAAGTTGAAGGAGTATAAAAGAGGGTTCACACTATTTATTGCCTAATTTAGACTAAGATCTTTAGACTCAGTTAAAAATGTACATTGAAAGATTGAATTTTACATTAAGAAAGAATTTTGAAACCTTCTCCTCAAGTTAGCTTTCTGAGACTATTATATGATTATAAGATGTCTGCCATTACCTTGAGCTGGTGGACCTTCCGGAATTGGGCGAAGCTGGCACCCTGCCTCCTTTAAGAACACACTCTAAACCTCTTGACTGAAGCGATCGAAAGACACCATGGTCCGAAAGGTCCCAGCTTTTATAGCGGAGAGGAAGGTTTCAGAAGTCCTGTATACACCCACAAATCCTATTGGTTGATTAAATAAATGTACAAAATACCTTACTGGTTGAAAATTTAGAAGAAGAAGGAACACAAAAAGTAAGACACAAACTGAAAAATATAAGCGATGTGTAAAGAGAACACAATACGTAATAAAGTAATGGAAATATAAATATGTGTATGGCCATAAAAAGTGATCTGAGACTATTACATGATTAAAAGATGTCTGCCATTACCTTGAGCTCGTGGACCTTCCGGATATGGGCGAGGCTGGCCCCCTGCCTCCTTTAAGAACACACTCTAAACCTCTTGACTGAAGCGATCGGAAGACAACATGGCCCGACAGGTTCCAGAACACAAAAATGAATTTACAACATTACAGTTCTGAAAACCTCGAAATTACAAATTTCTTTGAAAATTAATTGTTCACCTTCCCACCAGCAGACAGTAGAGACATCTGACGATAAACGTTCAGACTTCTTCCAGGACACAGTTTGAAGTACACGTTACAGATGGCCTTCTAAAAGGCGCTCAGTTTAAATGCACGGAGCGGGTGTACCTCCGGTACAATTATTATTATTATTATTATTATTATTATTATTATTATTATTATTATTATTATTATTATTATTATAGTGTAAATGTACATAATATTTAGCTTTTAACTCATATACATAGATCACTTCTTACGGCCATAAACATATTTATATTTCCATTACTTTATTACGTATTGTGTTCTCTTTACACATCGCTTATATTTTGCAGTTTGCGTCTTACTTTTTCATTATGACTTTGTCTCTTTTTTACCTTTATGCTCCCGGATTTCTTTTCTTTTCTTTCTTCTTTCCTTTTCTTTTCTTTGTTGACCATTGCTTTCTTTCAAGAAATAATTCACAAATCTCATGAATGTAACTTTTTATGAATAATTTTAGGAAATGATTATCGTGAAATTAAAGCGATAGTGTCAGCCCTATTTCGCGAAATCGAGCAAAAAGTTAATGCGAAAAAATCATCATTCTCTTTCTCACACTCACTCATTTCCTTGCTATCTGTCAGTCTCGTTCTCTAGCTGAACGCAAGCCTTGGAATCGTTGAATACTAATTTTAACGACTCTCACAGCTTTCAAATCTCCGTCCTTAAGTTTTTATTTCTGATAAGCCAAGTAATCGGTTTCAACTTTGGTGCATTGGAGGTACAGTGTACTCGCTACGCTGCTTGTACCTGATATAACCTGAGACCAGAGAAGTCTGCCTCGTACTGGATAGATCTGGTACTTGTTCGGAGATGTTGAAGCTGGTAATCTGCGCAGAAGCAAAATATCTCTATATATAAAATAAGAGCTTTGTTTGTACATTCCTCAGAAATTAAAGAGGATGGTATTTCTGCATCGGTCGTGTCCATAGTAACAAGGAAATGCATTTTTTAATTTTCCGCAATGTCTGTCTGTCTGTCTGTCTGTCTGTCTGTCTGTCTGTCTGTCTGTCTGTCTGTCTGTCTATCTGTCTGTCTGTCTGTCTGTCTGTCTGTCTGTCTGTCTGTCTGTCTGTCTGTCTGTCTGTACACGCATCACGAGAAAACTGCTGAAGATAATTTAATAAAAATAGGTTTGTTAAGTTCAGGAATAGCCCGCTACAATCTAGGCCATAAACAAATTATATTCACGCTGAGAGAAATGGTAGTTTAGGGAAAGGCCTAAAATTTAATTCTCAAATATTTATGTTATCAGAGGTCCTATCTTAATGAAAATATGTATGAAAAGTCGCTACAATCTAGACCACAAATATTTTTTTAACGCTGAGTGAAATAGTAGTTTAAACGAAGGCCTAAAATGTAAGTCTCAAATACACTGACTGACAGAGCAAGTGCAACACCAAGAAGGAGTGGTCAGAACTTTATGCCAATTGCAGGGTAGACTGACGTCACTGAGGTATGCTCATGATGTGAAATGCGCCGCTGTGCTGCGCACGTAGCGAACGATAAATGGGACACGGCGTTGGCGAATGGCCCACTTCGTACCGTGATTTCTCAGCCGACAGTCATTGTAGAACGTGTTGTCGTGTGCCACAGGACACGTGTATAGCTAAGAATGCCAGGCCGCCGTCAACGGAGGCATTTCCAGCAGACAGACAACTTTACGAGGGGTATGGTGATCGGGCTGAGAAGGGCAGGTTGGTCGCTTCGTCAAATCGCAGCCGATACCCATAGGGATGTGTCCACGGTGCAGCGCCTGTGGCGAAGATGGTTGGCGCAGGGACATGTGGCACGTGCGAGGGGTCCAGGCGCAGCCCGAGTGACGTCAGCACGCGAGGATCGGCGCATCCGCCGCCAAGCGGTGGCAGCCCCGCACGCCACGTCAACCGCCATTCTTCAGCATGTGCAAGACACCCTGGCTGTTCCAATATCGACCAGAACAATTTCCCGTCGATTGGTTGAAGGAGGCCTGCACTCCCGGCGTCCGCTCAGAAGACTACCATTGACTCCACAGCATAGACGTGCACGCCTGGCATGGTGCCGGGTTAGAGCGACTTGGATGAGGGAATGGCGGAACGTCGTGTTCTCCGATGAGTCACGCTTCTGTTCTGTCAGTGATAGTCACCGCAGACGAGTGTGGCGTCGGCGTGGAGAAAGGTCAAATCCGGCAGTAACTGTGGAGCGCCCTACCGCTAGACAACGCGGCATCATGGTTTGCGGCGCTATTGCGTATAATTCCACGTCACCTCTAGTGCGTATTCAAGGCACGTTAAATGCCCACCGCTACGTGCAGCATGTGCTGCGGCCGGTGGCACTCCCGTACCTTCAGGGGCTGCCCAATGCTCTGTTTCAGCAGGATAATGCCCGCCCACACACTGCTCGCATCTCCCAACAGGCTCTACGAGGTGTACAGATGCTTCCGTGGCCAGCGTACTCTCCGGATCTCTCACCAATCGAGCACGTGTGGGATCTCATTGGACGCCGTTTGCAAACTCTGCCCCAGCCTCGTACGGACGACCAACTGTGGCAAATGGTTGACAGAGAATGGAGAACCATCCCTCAGGACACCATCCGCACTCTTATTGACTCTGTACCTCGACGTGTTTCTGCGTGCATCGCCGCTCGCAGTGGTCCTACATCCTACTGAGTCGATGCCGTGCGCATTGTGTAACCTGCATATCGGTTTGAAATAAAACATCAATTATTCATCCGTGCCGTCTCTGTTTTTTCCCCAACTTTCATCCCTTTCGAACCACTCCTTCTTGGTGTTGCATTTGCTCTGTCAGTCAGTGTATTTGTGTCATTTGTGGTCCTATCGACAAATACTACACAACTTAAGTTATATAGCCTTAAATTTTCGATCATTCATGTCTTATACACTTTTACCCTACCGGCTATGATCACAGAGATATTCATGGATTTGGATTTTTCTTGCTAAGTCCATACCAGCGCTGAGTCACGAGAAAATGGGTAAACAGAATTTAATGAAAATCTGTATATAATACAAGACAGAACAACTTTCAGAAGATTGACACAAAATTCCAATGGTTTCCAGGAGAAGGAAGAGAGGAAATGTAATAATAGCATCTGGACACGAGAGGAGGAAACAACAGAGAGAAAGGATGAAGAACTATTGGAAGTCAAGAAAAGAAGGATTAAGATACTTTCCGCGGTCCTTAGATGGTCAACATAGAAGAAAGAAGAACATCGGTATGTAAATTCGGTGAATAAGGAATTACAGTCTACGTTATAAATAATTTTGTAAGACGCCTAATATCACAGAGTCGAAAGAAAACTAAATGTGAAGGCCTACAATACAGAAAGCTCATAACATTGATTAACAATAACGTTACACCATTGTTTGTTGTGATGTGCTTTTTGTCTCTGTTGCCACTCATCTCCGATAGATACGATTATTGCTGTATAGAGAGTTATTTTTCTTTATTTGCTTTACGTCACACCGACACAGATAAGTCTTATGGCGACGATGGGATAGGAAAAGGCTAGGAGTGGGAAGGAAGCGGCCCTGGCCTTAATTACGGTACAGCCCCAGCATTTGCCTGGTGTGAAAATGGGAGACCACGCAAAACCATCTTCAGGGCTGTCGACAGCGGGGATCGAACCCACTACCTCCCGGATGCAAGCTCACAGCAGCGCGCCCCTAATCGCACGGCCAACTCGACCAGTCGACCGAGTATAACAGCCTGTCTGAATATTGGCGGGAAGTAGCTGGGGAGTTAGATAACTTTCTTCTTTAGCATGCCATTCCTTGGTTCATAAATTTTCTTATACTACTGGTACGTAACAAATCGGTTCATCATAGCATGCGAACTATTCAATCCCTACTCTGAGGCACTGATTGGAATGAGCAGTGTGCGTATTTCACGAAATAATGGCAGAGGAGTATTCACGGCTGTCTGCGACCTGGTCATACCAGCATTGGAACTGTGGACTGTTAGATCGGCACCGTAGTACTTTTCGTTAAAAGTGAGAAAATGGGTGGTTTTTCATTTGATCGAGTATTTTAGACCTACATAACATTGCTTTTAATCGCTACATTCCTACTGACGTTTCTTGTAACGGCCTAAGTTGACTTCAATCAGGAAAACCACAATGAGTCTTTCTGAGAATCCCGTAGCGAAGCACGGGTACATCAGCTAGTAAATGAAAATCCACAGCCTGGTTCCAGTCATTCGACCGGGTCAGGAATGGAATGAATGAAGCCCCCAGCTAGCGGCGAGGATAGGAATTGTGCCGGCTGCCGAAGCCTGTTTCACTCCTTACATCAGCTAGTATTATGCTAATTCTATAGTACGATGTGACACTGAACAGGGAAAAGGCTTGACATCCTAACATAACGCTCTGTACCCCGATTATAGTTATGATGTGGTTTCTTCTTCTTCTTTAAGAAAAGCGGAAGAGAAAGAAAAAACAACGGCCGAGTGCTTACTCAGTGAAATATAGATTCGTCTTCTTCTTCTTCTTTGCGGAAAAGCGGTGGAGAAAGAAAGATAGAAAAGAACAGTGGCTGAGGCCTTACTCAATCAATTACGGCTTATTCTTTAGTAAAAGCGGAGGATGAAGAAAGAAAAAGTACAGTGGAACCTCGATATCTCGAATCCCGTCAGGAGCTAAAGTATATTTCGAATGATCGAAATTTCGAGATATAGAGAATATCGTTTTTGAGCACAGAAGTGAATCATATGTACTCACGGGCTTATACTGCATACATTACTTTTAACAGTATTTAAAAATATTCAGACAAACTCTATTTCACGGCATCACTTTAATTATAACCCTTATTATAGTATCTTTTTTTAAAAAAAAAACAGGATAGAGTACACACAGTAGTGAAACAAGAAACATACCTCCGTTAACCCCTTTGAAAAAAAAATCCGTTAGTCTCTTCTGTCTGTTACGGTTTAACTTTCGTCCCTTCACGTTGAAACTTCTCGTCAATACCACGCAGCCGAGATTCGTAAATGGAGCTTGTCATCCACGACTTCGGGGGTTGCTTTCGTACGTGACCGGTAATGAATTCACACCCGATAAACAGCGAGGCTTCACCGATTTTCCGATCATTAGAAATTTTAGTTTTTCGGTTCACGACCTAATAGCTCCCAGCATCACTGTACTTGTTAACTGTTCCTCGCTAAACACGAATGCCGTGTTGCACGAAATTACAAGGTACTTTTTGCTTCAAGAGGAAAAAAATGTTTGCTTCGACAAATCGAGAAAATCGTGTAACCGAATTTCAATCAATCAATCAATACTGATCTGCATTTAGGGCAGTCGCCCAGGTGGCAGATTCCCTATCTGTTGCTTTCCTAGCCTTTTCCGAAATGATTTCAAAGAAATTGGAAATGTATTGAACATCTCCCTTGGTAAGTTATTCCAATCCCTAACTCCCCTTCCTATAAACTAATATTTGCCCCAATTTGTCCTCTTGAATTCCAACTTTATCTCCATATTGTGATCTTTCTTACTTTTATAAACGCCATTCAAACTTATTCGTCTACTAATGTCATTCCACGCCATCTCCCCGCTGACAGCTCGGAACATACCACTTAGTCGAGCAGCTCTTCTTCTTTCTCTCAGTTCTTCCCAACCCAAACATTGCAACATTTGTGTAACGCTACTCTTTTGTCGGAAATCACTCAGAACAAATCGAGCTGCTTTTCTTTGGATTTTTTCCAGTTCTTGAATCAAGTAATCCTGGTGAGGGTCCCATACACTGGAACCATACTCTAGTTGGGGTCTTACCAAAGACTTATATGCCCTCTCCTTTACATCCTTACTACAACCTATAAACACCCTCATAACCATGTGCAGAGATCTGTACCCTTTATTTACAATCCCATTTATGTGATTACCCCAATGAAGATCTTTCCTTATATTAACACCTAGATACTTACAATGATCCCCAAAAGGAACTTTCACCCCATCAACGCAGTAATTAAAACTGAAAGGACTTTTCCTATTTGTGAAACTCACAACCTGACTTTTAGCCCCGTTTATCAACATACCATTGCCTGCTGTCCATCTCACAACATTTTCGAGGTCACGTTGCAGTTGCTCACAATCTTGTAACTTATTTATCACTCTATAGAGAATAACATCATCCGCAAAAAGCCTTATCTCCGATTCCATTCCTTTACTCATATCATTTATATATATAAGAAAACATAAAGGTCCGATAACACTGCCCTGAGGAACTCCCCTCTCAACTATTACAGGGTCAGACAAAACTTCACCTACGCTAACTCTCTGAGATCTATTTTTTGAAAATATAGCAACCCATTCAGTCACTCTTTTGTCTAGTCCAATTGCACTCATTTTTGCTAGTAGTCTCCCATGATCCACCCTATCAAATGCTTTTGACAGGTCAATCGCGATACAGTCCATTTGACCTCCAGAATCCAAGATATCTGCTATATCTTGCTGGAATCCTACAAGTTGAGCTTCAGTGGAATAATCTTTCCTAAAACCGAATTGCCTTCTATCGAACCAGTTATTAATTTCACAAACATGTCTAATATAATCAGAAAGAATGCCTTCCCAAAGCTTACATACAATGCATGTCAAACTTACTGGCCTGTAATTTTCAGCTTTATGTCTATCACCCTTTCCTTTATACACAGGGGCAAATATTGCAACTCTCCATGCATCTGGTATAGCTCCTCCGACCAAACAATAATCAAATAAGTACTTCAGATATCGTACTATATCCCAACCCATTGTCTTTAGTATATCCCCAGAAATCTGATCAATTCCAGCCGCTTTTCTAGTTTTCAACTTTTGTATCTTATTGTAAATGTCATTGTTATCATATGTAAATTTTATTACTTCTTTGGCCTTAGTCTCCTCCTCTATCTCGACATTATCCTTGAAACCAACAATCTTTACATACTGCTGACTGAATACTTCTGCCTTTTGAAGATCTTCACATACACACTCCCCTTGTTCATTAATTATTCCTGGAATGTCCTTCTTGGAACCTGTTTCTGCCTTAAAATACCTATACATACACTTCCATTTTTCACTAAAATTTGTGTGACTGCCAATTATGCTTGCCATAATGTTATCCTTAGCTGCCTTCTTTGCTAGATTCAATTTTCTAGTAAGTTCCTTCAATTTCTCCTTACTTCCACAGCCATTTCTAACTCTATTTCTTTCCAGTCTGCACCTCCTTCTTAGTCTTTTTATTTCTCTATTATATTAAGGTGGGTCTTTACCATTCCTTACCACCCTTAAAGGTACAAACCTGTTTTCGCATTCCTCAACAATTTCTTTAAACCCATCCCAGAGTCTGTTTACATTTTTATTTACCGTTTTCCACCGATCATAGTTATTTTTTAGAAACTGCCTCATGCCTGCTTTATCAGCCATGTGGTACTGCCTAAAAGTCCTACTTTTAAGACCTTCCTTTCTATCACATTTATTTTTAACTACCACAAAAACAGCTTCATGATCACTAATACCATATATTACTAGAGTTTCCCTATAGAGCTCATCTGGTTTTATCAGCACCACATCCAGGATATTTTTCCCTCTGGTTGGTTCCATCACTTTCTGAATCAGCTGTCCTTCCCATATTAACTTATTTGCCATTTGTTGGTCATGCTTCCTGTCGTTCGCATTTCCTTCCCAATTTACATCTGGCAAATTCAGATCTCCCGCTACAATCACACTTCTTTTCATGTCGTTTCCCACATAGCTGACTATCCTATCAAATAATTCCGAATCCGCGTCAGTGCTACCCTTTCCCGATTTGTACACTCCAAATATATCAAGTTGCCTATTATCTTTAGAAATGAGCCTTACACCTAGAATTTCATGTGTCTCATCTTTAACTTTTTCGTAGCTTACAAATTCTTCTTTCACCAGAATGAACACTCCCCCTCCCACCATTCCTATCATATCTCTACGATACACACTCCAGTCCCGTGAGAAAATTTCTGCATCCATTATATCATTTCTCAGCCATGATTCAACTCCTATTACAATATCTGGTAAATATTTCGAGTAATAAAGAATTATATACACGTTAAAAATTGGACAAACGGCCCGGAAATTTAAGTTACTCTGAGATACTGAAAATTCGAGTGATGGAGGTTCGAGATATCGAAGTTCGACTGTACATTTACTGAAGGCTGACTTATTGAAATATGACATCTTCCTCTTCCTCCCTTGTTCTTCTCCTTTGGGAAATGCGTGTGGGGGGGGGGGGGGGAGAAGAGTTTCTCTTCGTCTTATTACAATACTTTATTCGTTGTGGTTACGGCTATTTCATACTTGTTCATGCAGCTCGGAACAGTCCTGGTGAAGGCATTTTGACTCCTGTCTACAACAGCAAAGCTGCACACAAGAAAGTAGGCGGATATAAGCGAACAGGGTGCCTGTGTGCATATGGGTTAAAGATATTCCAGATAATACGAAATTAGATGCTATCTTCTGATTTTGAATTTCCTCACTTTATGGACACAAGCTAACAGGCAGACAAATTTTACACCGTTGCACATCAATACAATTTTAGTGTTTAACTTCCCTTCAAGTGCTATGAAAACAGTCCAGAATTTTAGAGAGTAATAGCTTAATACTGTTATTTGCTTTACGTCCCACTAACACATTTTACGGCTTTCGGAGACGCCGAGGTGCCAGAATTTTGTCCCACAGGAGTTCTTTTACGTGCCAGTAAATCTACCGACACGAGGCTGCCGCATCTGAGCACCTTCAAATACCACCGGTCTGAGCCAGGATCGAACATGCCTGGGTGGAGTCAGAAGGCCAGCGCCTCAACCGTCTGAGCCACTCAGGCCGGCAGTAATGGCTTAGAATGCAAGCTAACTGAAGCCAATAAGACGTATACACTCTCCTACACAACGGTTATGTCATGAGTTTTGCATAAACGTTAGGGGTGTGGCGTATTAGGAACCCCTAGAATTTATGTTACTCTCACTACGTTACGGAAGAGCGGGCTGGACAACGCATCCTACCAACCAAGTTGGTTTGCATTCTAACCTGTTTCTACCTAAAGATGCGAGGTCTAGCTTACGGTGACCAGACGACCCATTTTTTTTTCGATTGTCTCCCGTTGTCTCCATGAAACTCAAACGAGACCGTAAATTGTCCCTTTGAATTAATTCCGATCCCATTTTCCCTTTATTAATGATGGCATGACCGAAGTTGTTGTAGAATCTTTTAATGTTAAATACTCGGTGAGGTTTGATAATGGCGCGTTAAGTAACCGTCATTTTCCAACTGAGCTGAGATATCAACACATGACTTACCTACCACATAATTCCTAGGGGCAGTCGAAGTGTGAAGTACTGCTAATATTTCGAACTTGGTACGATCCTCCTTCGTCTGACGAAGATCTACAATTTGAGGGCAAAGGAAAAGAGGGCTGTGCGATAGAAAACTACAGGAGGAACTGGATTATCCGGATGAATTGGAACTAGGGGACGTCTGGATAACCAAAATTCCGAATAATCTACTTCAAAATTTGAATGTAGTAAAATAAACACACAATAGGTACTGTACAATATATAAAACATTTATGAACAATGAAGCCTCAAGTTTATGTAACATATGGAGTTAAGAAAAAGTCGTCACGTCCGGGTAACTGAACTGAATAGAGTTTCTACGGTACGGTATGATAACCGCGGTCCCTCTTCGATAAGTCAAAATTTGATACTGCAACGTGTGGCAGCACAGCTGTATTATCTTGCCCTGACAAGAAACGTTAAAAATGTCGCTTTAAAAGATCAAAAATATTTGTAAAAAACAGTTTCTTCAGAAAATTATGTGAGTGATGGGAATCATAAATGGTAGTGCAATTGTCAGTCTTATAATTAAGTCCGCTGTATTTTTCGAAAATGTCATGTTATGAGGCAAATATACCCATGTTTACAGTCCGTAATACATCTGAGTATTCTGAAAGAAATAATTTCTGAAAAACTGTTAAAATCTTTAAAATATGTCAAAAGTTATGTGTTTCAAGTAGGAAATAACTTATTCATATATACTATATTCTAATCCGGCGATAAAAGCGCGGAGCTGGAGCATTAGCTAATGTGCAAGATGGCCGCAATACATCGGTCTTATGGGAATAACCGATACTGGGTGAGGGAGCTGGTGCAGGGGCTAATGTAGAAGATGGCCGCTATATATTGGTCTTATAGGAATAACCGTTCCTGGGCGAGAAAGCTGGCACAGGGGCTAATGTGCAAGATGGCCGCTACAAACGGGTCTTATGGGAATAACCGGTATTGGGCGAGGGAGCTGGAACAGGGGAAAGAGGAAAGGGAGTGGGGCGATTACCTATCGTTAGGCCCCTTTAAACAACAATCCCTTATCTTTTGCCAGTTGCTTTACGTAGCACTGATGCAGATAGGTCTTATGGTGATGATGGGATAGGAAAGGGCTAGGAGTGAGAATGAAGCGACCGTTGCGTTAATAAATGTACGGCTCCAGCATCTGCCTGGTGTGAAAATGGGAAACCACGCAAAAACCATCTTCAGGTCTACGGACAACAATCATCACCTTCATCGTCAGAAAGAGGAAGCTCCACAGATGAATGACAGAACGTTATTCAGTTCTATCGCCTAATGTATGATCATTGAGTTTTCAGTAAAATAACAAAAATTGTCCTATTTCTAAACATCTTCCGAAATGTTCGATCATTATCTTCTGAAATATTTCTTTAGGTCTGGTAAACCTGTGGAGTTACAAGCTTTCCCCTCCATCAACCGCCCTTAGAGTCGTGGCCCACGAATTAACGAGGGTAGCGCGATTTTGAGTCTAATTAGCCTTCATGTAAACAATTCCAGTGTAAATTTCTTCTACCACCGCCACCACATTAATACATTTCCCAGACACCGGTGAGGTCGCGAGTGCGAAATGCCCCACATTTGGAGCTGGACCTGTTTTACGGCTAGAAGCCCTTCCTGACTCCTAACCTACTGTATGTATTCACTATTGCGTGTTTCTGTCGTAATTGGTAGATCGAGCAGGTGGCTGTGCAGCTTGTATTCGGGAGATGTCGCCACTGTCGGCAGCCCTGAAGATGGTATTCCGTGGTTTACCATGTTCACACTAGTCAAAGCTGGAGTCGTAGCTTAGCCACGGCCGCTTCCTTCCCACTCTTAAGCCAATCATCGCCATGAGACTTAACTGAGTCTGTGCGACGCAAAGCAAATTGTAAAAATAAAGTAGTTGGTAGTGTTGTTGAGACAAACACAAACAACCAGCCACTGAGCCTGAGGAATTCACCAAATGTGATTAAAATCCCAGACCTGGCCGACAAACGAGCTCGGAATCCTCTGAAACGAAGGCAACGACGTGGGAAATTCAAGTGTTAGATGTTTGCGTACGTTGTTAGTTTATTTGTCTGAATAACAGAGGTCGTTTGGGGTGGTTGGTTTAAAGGATCGTTTGTTTATTTACATGAATAACAGAGGTCGTTTCCATGGTCAGATTAAAGTACCAGGCGTTGGTTTATCTGAATAATTGCGGTCATTCGAATAACGGAGACCTTTCTTACACAATCATCGCTAGTAATAGTCAGTGATATATGACAACAGAGGAAATCAGTTGAGAAGAAGGCGTGTCTTCTCGACCAAACAATCTAATAAGAAACGGTGAGCAATCAACATCAAATGAGGTAACCAACAGCTGATTACATAATGATATGTCATTAATAAAAGATCTATGTATAGAAGACTAGGATATCTTGAAACGTAATTCCAAAGAAGCGATACGACAGTTGGTTTTAGATAAAAATAAATTATATGTGATAATGAACAATATTGCTTCCTCAAAGAAACCAAATCCCTTTGTTTTACCTGAAATCGTAGTTTCAGTGCTCAGTAGCTTCAGTTTCTGGAGATGGATGGCTTTCATACGCTACCCAGTTTCTCAAACAAATGTACACAATTCTTGTGCTATTGCGAAACAAGTTTTGCTCGTATTTTTCGTTTCGAAAATTGTCCGATAAGATACTGAACTGTGTACAAAAATGCTGTGTTTAGAGTTTCTCAGAGCTACTCTCACGTTGACAAGATTTTGGCAGATTTTGGGAAAAACACATTCGACAGTGGAACCTCTCTTTTTTGTATGCACTATCCATTGCTGTAGAATCCACCCCGCTAAAAACCATACAGAAAAGGATCAAACGTTTCCATGGCTGAAGAAAGAAAAATAGATTTCTAGTCGCAAGTGGACAAGTGACTTCATTATTTTTTCGGTCTGCTTCTATTACCGGCTGATGAAGCTGAGAAGGCGTTTCAGTCAATTAATGATGTGTCATTTGCTGGCTACATATACGAAATTTACATTTATCTACATTCTGTATTTCCTCCTAGCATTGAAGCTATGGAACCTACAGCTCATGCTAGTAAAAGCAATGGACCAGAATCCTTCCGCAGTCATTTCAATAAGCTGTTGTACTTCTCACGTCCGCCTCTGTGGTGTAGTTGTTGGTGTGATTAGCTTCCCCCTTCCCCCCGAAGTACGCTTTCGATTCCCGGCTCTGCCACGAAATTTTAAAAATGGTACGAGGACTGGAACCGTTCCACTCAACCTCGGGAGGTCAACTGAGTAGAGGGGGATAGATTCCCACCTCAGTCATCCTCGAAGTGGCTTTTCATAGTTTCCTGTTTCTCCTCCAGGTAAATGCCGGGATGGTACCTAACTTAAGGCCACGGCCGCTTCCTTCCCTCCTCCTTGTCTATCCCTTCCAACCTTCCCATCCCCCCCCCCACACACAAGGCCCTTGTTCAGCATAGCAGGTGAGGCCACCTGGGCGAGGTACTGGTCATCCCCCAGTTGTATCACTCGACCCAATGTCTCACGCTCCAGGACACTGTACGTGCGGCGGTAGAGGTGGCATCCATCGCTGAGTCCGAGGGTAAACAGATTAAGAAAGAAAGAAATGCAACCAGAAAGAGAAGGCAAGTTAATAATCAGTAACATTAGAGAACTGGGAAGTAATCGCAATAATATATCGTGGTTTTATTATCCAAGCACGTCAAGTAGCCCAGCTGGTGTTCATTATCTTTAAGGCGTCACGTCTAGACGGTCTGACACAAGGGTTAGCTGGTTCGAGCCCCGTTCGTCCAAATGATTTGTGCAATCAGGATGTTGGCTGGCAGGGTAAGAGGCGTGGTGATATACAATTTCTGATCACTAGATTGCGTGCCAGAATCCTGAATCACATTCGAAACCTCTCCGCGAATGTTGATATGAAGTGAAGCTATATTATGAAGCTTATCATTAGTCCGTCGAATGTGAACGTTAAGTGTTAGGCTATGTGCCGTCACCGCGTTTCACCCTCCCCCGTCATCCATTTTAACTAACTCCTCTAATGAGGTTGACGTCATGAAGGGTATCCGGTGGTAAAACCTAGCTCAGAAGATTAATCTGACTTCATACCCACCCCCGTAGAGAAACTGGTCGAGGGTTCTGTGAAAGGAAAAAACCGTAATCCTGTTAAAAGATACTTTATTGTTACTGCTCTGTTTCAAAGAACACAAAGTCCTAGACAAGCCTTACACTACATAACATTCATATCTAGGTCACTGTAACAGGCGACAGGTGTCGAAGTCATTCATTCTCCAACAAAGGGTTGGCCACACATAAGCAAAGTACGTTGCGGTTTTGTTGATCAGTCCATAGACTGGTTTGATGCAGCTCATGATATAGATGTTGATTCCCGTAGGGAACCTGAAATATTTGTCCCGAATGAGTAAGTTTATAATACCAATGTACTTGGTCCGTTATTGGACATTTTATTATTATTATTATTATTATTATTATTATTATTATTATTATTATTATTATTATTATTATTATTATTATTATTATTATTATTATTATTATTATTATTATTATTATTATTATTATTATTATTATTATTACAACTTCCCCCATGCGGAGGCTGCCACAAGGACAAAGTATGTCGACTACACAGTATTTTGTCTTCTAAGTTACTGTTGACTTTGCTAGTGTGCCAGGTAGAAGATTCCCCAAAGGCTCAGGAATAGATTTGCAATACGGTTCGTCAGATGTTATATAGATGATTGCGGAGTATGGTCACTGAACCTCGTATTGCGGCGATAGCGATGTCGTGGAGTCGTGTCCGGCTGTTTTCCAGTTTTCAGTTTTCCAGTTTTCCAGCTAATTTATTCCTCGTTGCCAGCATTTTGTCCCACTGTGTTAAGTTGGGCTCATCAGTTGGCCAATAGCACATCTAGCAAGACGCATGGCTAGTGCATATCGTATTATAAATTTACTCATTCGGGACAAATATTTCAGGCTCCCTATGGGAATCAACATCTATATCATCTGATGGCCAGGCAGGCATCAATTTTTGGTAATGAGACAAAGTCTCTCATAGTGCTTTGGCACTGCCGGTGGCTCCAAGTAGCCTACGCAGTGGCCTCCACGGTAGACGAGACCAAAATATCAATGACCACATACTACTACTACATTGTTGACAACACTGAGTAACCCACCACGATTGATGAATGACATTCCAAAGAAACATATGATACATAGCACTACCACAAACGTTTGCAAACACACAACTAACGCTAAGAAATGGACAACAAGACCCCAGCTAAACAAGAGGTATAACAAGCAAGAAAATAATTAAATAAATGTATGTAAAATAATGTAAATTTGACAACAATATATAATTGTATTGAAATACATGACAAAAATTATGTTAAATGCCATACGCAAACAAACAGCAAGAAATGGACTCAAAGACTTTAACCAAACAAGAAGCACTCCAAAACAACAAAATAAATACATTAAATGTATATAACTCATGTAAATAATGTAAATACCATGTACAAAACAAAGTTTCAATAAACGGGGAAAACTATGGGGGTTGCGGTGCGGGTCCTCTCGCTGGGTTCCCCGCCTTGGGGGTCCGGTGGCCTCTGCAACAGAGTCAAACAGAAAATAATAAAAACCTATGTACAACACATAAAAATCCAATCATCCCAAGTTTATCAACAATTAAATAATCAATGTCCTAAGAGCTACCAGTTAAGCTGAAGCCCCGCCTGTCAAAGGACAGGAATGAAATGACTTCATTCGTTCGTCTTTCCTCCACGGTAGGCACTACCCATGCGTCTTGGTGGATGTGCTATTTACCAACTGATGAGCCCAACGTAGCACACTACGGTGAAACGCTGGCAACCAGGAATGAGTTTGTTGGAAAATTTATAATGTCCAATAACTGACCATTTATATTGGTATTATTGATGCAGTTCTCCATCCCACCCTTTCCTCGTTTAGCCTTTCCATTTCTACGTAACTACTACACCCTAGATCCACTCTAATCTGTTTGTCATATTCATACCTTGGTCTACCCCCACCATTCTACCGCCTACACTTCCTTCGAAAACCAACTGAACAATTCCTGGTGTCCTAAGACGTGTTCTATCATTCTATCTCTTCTTCTCGTCAAATCGTGCCCGTCTAGTTTGAATCAGCAACACTTCATTCGTCATTCGAACCACCCATCTCCCCTTCATCATTCCTCTGTAACACCACATTTCAGAAGCTTCTATTCTCCTTCTTTCTGAACTAGTTATCGTTCAATGTTTCACTTCCATACTATGCCACGCTCCAGACGAAATTCTTCACAAACATCTCTGTGATTTCTTTATCAAAGTGAGCAAATACTTTTTGGTAAGAAAAGTCTTCCAAGCTTGTGCTAGTCTGCACTTTATTTTCTTCTTACTTCTGCAGTTATTATACTACAGTCTCTTTAAGTTTGGGTATTTTCGTCCTACCCTACGATATTTTTACGCTCCGTTCGCTGGTGATATCCATTACGAATTACGACGTACTTTGGTTACTGCATTTTCCAATTTTCTTCTTCTTGCGATGTCTCAAGAGAGAAATTTCATTCTGATATTGTACAATAACAGACTAGGACTTCGTGTGCTTTTCCTGTAAACATTTGAAGTTCCTTGTGACTTATTCAGTTTTGATGCGCGAGATCCTTTTTAATCTCGAAAATACTTAAATATTGTTGATAATTGTTGTTAGGTGATGGTTTCTTCTCGCGTAATTGTTCACGTTCATTGGTAAAAACTTAATTAAAATTATAAAATCGCCTTCTGAATAAACTAGCAAGTTTTCTGTTAACTGTTTCTAGTGCGGTGTGTCAAAGTACACTAAGTCTACACAAATTTAAGTTCTGCCATTTTTTCTTGAAATACTTATGACTACGTAGAGCCCAGAGCTTTAAGCACTTATAGGTTAAGATGCAACCTTACTTACACGAGAGCGAGGCTACTTCGAGCACGCACGACGGATCTGCATTGAGATTTGCATAAGTATTAGGTAAACAGCCTGTTATAACCTCTACCATTATATAACTGTGAAGTGGGCCAGACCCCACTTGCTATTCGCGGTATAAGTTTGCATTCTAATTTATCAGTACTTAAAATTCACGCTCTACTTATCTATATAAATAAAATCGTAACGATCGTGTGTCTGTACATTGAATATTTTGGCGAAATTTCTGTACAGTTATCCGTTTCAGGTGTAATAATGACCATCTGAATATTTTTTAGCTTTGGTGTCTGTTAGTCTGTTTGTATGATTTTCTGAGCTCTTATAACTTGAAAACTACCGGATATATTTCTACCAAACTTGATATTTAGAATACACCCGTCCTTGGGTAGGTTTTAGGGCCAATATTATTTCTAAATATCTAAATTTACTGAGGGTGTATCCGAAACCGAAACCATGATTTTGCACCCCAGCAAAATATGCACATCCAAAATTAATGGAAATATACCATCCTCAATGGAAATAAATTTCTAAAACTTTTCTTATCATGTGCATCATGTGCATAGGAGGATTAGTAAGTGAGATATCATTAACGGACGGTTTTCAGCACAAGTCCCAACGGACTTAGCTGAGATGACATACGAGAAAATATCATAGGACCAGCCATTTAAACTCTAAATACGGCGTCTTATGGTAGAATCCGTTTGTCAATATGACATACCGTTTAGCAGTAGTTTATCTATAAGTGAATGTCTGCAATATTTTATGTATGCATGTACGTTCGTGTGTCGATCTATATATATTCATTGATGTCGATTTGCAGCCATCAGGAAAGGACGTGTCTGCTATTGTAATCAGTACTGCCCACATCGACTTTGACTGGCAGTAGAAATGGGGTCATTCTCCAACTCCTGTGTAACTGTCATTAGTAAGGAGGGCCCACCGTTGTAATGAATAATTCCCTTCTCTATTTGATTTACAGAAGATAAGGGAGCATGCAGTTTTGTTCAAAACTCCCCTACCCGATTGTGTTTGGCTGTAGGCAAGGGTGCCCGCCATTATAAACAAATATACCCATCTAAAATGTAATTGGCATTAGGCATATTGGCCTTGCTATTATAATGTAAATTCGCCAACTCATTGTGACTGGCAGTAAGCTGGCTGGCAGTAGGAAAAGGGGCCTGTCATTATAATGATAACACCATAACTCAATTTTACTGGCAGTAGGGTAATTGCCTGCCATTATATTAAAGGCTCCTCAACTGTAATCTGCCAGGAAGTAGGAAAGGGGGCCTGCCATTGTAACGAAAACTCCCCAAATCGATTGTGACCGCGCAGTAGGTAATGGGGCCTTCCATTATAATGCAAACTTCCCAACTCGATTTTGAATGGCAGTGGACAAGTGAGCCTGCCGTTATAATCACAACTCCGCAACTCACACTTTAATTGGAAATAACGTGCAGTTTCTCGGATAAAGCTAAGAGATATGCAATTTAGGAATATCTTTTTTACTGCATGTACAGTAATTTACTATGGTATCCGTATACAATGTAAAATACCGTAGCGAAACACGGGTACATTTGCTAGTAAAAAATAAAACACATTAAATCAGTGACTTTTCTTCCAAGTTAAAACTTGAATCAACCACGAAAAATACAATTTCATCTACACAGTGCCGCTCCTTAACTTCAAGGAGAAAATATCCTAAATGTGAGAGCAGATGTTGGTAATGTACGAGTGAGAAAACATTCATAACTCTTTTCCTTAAATGTAATATTTTTTGAGTTATGCGATTTGGTTGACAACCCACGATAGTTCGTTTCATTATGATCCTTATTCGTCTTATGACGGTATTTAGGGGTTGTATAGGGGCTGCCTGGCCGAGGCGGTAAAGGCGTGCTCGGTTCGCCCGGAAGGACGTGGGTTCGAATCCCCGTCAGGAAGTCGTAAAATTTAAGAAAAGAGATTTCCACTTCCGGAGGTGCATATGGCCCTGAGGTTCACTCAGCCTACACTAAAAATGAGTACCAGGTTAATTCCTGGGGGCAAAGGCGGCCGGGCGTAGAGCTAACCACTCTACCCCATCACGTGCCGAGGTTAACAATGGTGGAAGTCTTTACCTTCCATTCCTCCAAGGGCCGTCATGGCCTGTATGGAGGTACAGAACGTAGAGGAGGGGGAAAATAAGTCTCTAGTAAGACCCCGATTTGAATATGGTTCCAGTGTACGGCAACCTCATCAGGATTACTTGATTCGAGAACTATTTATTTATTTATTCCTGGCTTACATTTGTGGCAAAGTTACGGCTCACGGCCCTCTCTTACACTTAACCACTTTAAGCAATAAGATTAAACAAATGTAAAAAAGGTAAGATACAGTAATTCTACAAAGAAATAATACCACGGACACATAAACTAAGATTAAGTTAATCGGGTAAGTGGCCGTGCGATCAGGACGCACAGCTGTGAGCTCACATCCGGAAGATAGCGGGTTCGAACACCACTGTCGGCAGCCCTGAAGATGGTTTTCCGTGGTTTCCCATCTTCACACCAGGCAAATGCTGGGGCTGTACCTTAATTAAGGCCACGACCACTTCCTTCCCTCAAGGGCTGATGACTTTCGGTGTTAGGCCCCTTAAAACAAGCATCATCATCATCATCATCATCATCATCATCAAATTCCTTCCCATTCCTAGCCCTTTCCTTTCCCGTCGTCGCCGTAAGACCTATCTGTGTCGGTGCGACGTAAAGCAAAATAGCAAAAACAAGTTACAAATCAGTTCGTCAATTAGTGTGACAATGCTAACATAAAGAGGAAATGACTCACACCAACTCAGTTGTATGTTCCCGGGAAAAACTTTCGGCAGGTAGATTAGAATTTTTGAGAGGAAGTAAGGTGCCGAATGTCCAATGGGATTGTATTCCAGAGTCTCGATGCAGTAACTAAAAAGGAATTATTATAGGAATTCGTTCGATAGAGTGGAATTTCAAGTAGGGAACCAGAACGGGTACCGGTACTAATTTCATGGAATGAGGAAAGGAAACGAAAATTAGAAGATTGGTAAGTAGGAGTATTCGTCTAGAGTACTTGGTAAAAAGTGTCACAAGGTGAACATTTCTTCATTCATTTATGCGTAGCCATTCATTGAAGTATAGTGTAACATGAGCGTCATGTCGCAGTTGGAAGGCATATCGCATGCATGAGTTTTGTGCTCGTTGAAGTCTCAAAGCTTGCTCAGCATTTAGACTGACTAGTACCGAATCACACTAGTCTAAAATTGAGAGTAGTAGTGCTTGGATTAATTTTGATTTAAGGTTTTGAGGAAGAGCATTCTTGAGACGTTTCAGAGGATACAGAGCTGCATGAACTTTTTTACATACTTTAGTTCAAAGAAAAGCAGCTCCATTTGTTACGAAAATGGTGCAAACTAAGGGTTGTCAACCTTAGAAGAGGAGAAGAAGCCTATTTGGTAAAGGTGTTAATGACCTTACTGGAACAGTTCTTGTAAATACAGCTGTGTGGACAACAAGGACATTTCACGATCTTATCATTCAGTTACTTCTAAATGTGCAGGAGGCTACAGACTAGTCACTCGATTTCAACGAGCTGATGTCGCTACACGTCTCGGTCTGGCCCCTTCTGTTGAGCCAAGTGTTCATTGTCGTGTAATTAGCTCTGACGCTACTGAGAAGACGAGTGAATGGCTCCTCTGGGAAAATCCAAGCACAGACGACAACATTGACTCATTTTGACAGGTAATACACAAGGCTTATTTGTTTCTCGGAAATTATGATTCAAGTTCCTCAGAGAAGGGTAGCAGAAGTAAACACATTAACATTCCACAGCCTATGAATCTTCCTAGAAGTAAGAAAGGTCTTAAGTGCCTCTCTCCTCTTCTTTAATACTGGTTTAACTTCGCGCTAACAGGTACATTTGGGGCGCTGTGATTGGAAGGGACTGAGATTCTCGGCCAGATGTCCGTGGTTCTAATACCAGATAATACATGTGGAAGTTTTGAAATTAGCTACGTCCCTTTGGTTCGAATCTTACGTAAAACTGAAGGTCCCGAGGCTGTTATCACAATATTACCAGTCACGTATAGGCCGGCATTTGCCTAGTACGAAAATGGTCAACCAGGAAAAACTATCTTCAGGGCTGCCATTCGAGGGATTCGAACTAGAGTCCTGCATGACCGAACATGGAGAACCTACACTTAAAAAAACCGTCTGACGCCTGACAGTACCGGCAAACCACCACACGTTTGTCTTAGACAGTGTTGTATTCCACAAGCTATGCTTGAACCTTACCGCACCGCACTCTAGGAATGTATGTTTGCATGGCTTATTCACGCACTCCTACAGTATAATGTATTTCAGGTTCATTTCTCCTTTACACATTAGCAGGCCGGGCTGAGTGGCTCAGACGGTTGAGGCACCGGCCTTCTGACCCCAACTTGGCAGGTTCGATCCTGGTGCTCAAATACGTCAGCCTCGTGTCGGTAGATTTACTGGCACGTAAAAGAACTCCTGCGGGACTAAATTCCGGCACCTCGGCGTCTCCAAAAACCGTAAAAGTAGTTAGTGCGACGTAAGACAAATAACACTATTATTACGCATTAGCATACGAAAATGAACACAACGAAAATTGTTTTCATGGACTGTATATCCATATGTGGTTGGGAGCCGTGACCAGTCTTAAGGAAAATAATGCACAGGAAGTGCATTGTGAGCTGTGATTCCCGAACAGCGACGATTTGACAATTGAGAACAAAATAGTGAGTTCCGAGCCCCTTCACGTGTGATTTCAATCATAAAGTACTATGTGATATTGCCGTATTTTAATTGTTATTGTTACCGGGCGAGTTGGCCGTGCCCGTAGAGGCACGCGGCTGTGAGCTTGCATCCGGGAGATAGTAGGTTCGAATCCCACTATCGGCAGCCCTGAAGATGGTTTTCCGTGGTTTCCCATTTTCACACCAGGCAAATGCTGGGCTGTACCTTAATTAAGGCCACGGCCGCTTCCTTCCAACTCTTAGGCCTTTCCTATCCCATCGTCGCCATAAGACCTATCTGTGTCGGTGCGACGTAAAGCCCCTAGCAAAAAAAAATTGTTATTGTTTTTTAATTGCTATTGATTCGGGGCGTCGACCTAAGAAGATGTTTTCCCTCTATTTTGCACAATATGTTGTGAACCTGCGTGTATTTGGGAATGGCAGAAGTGTAAAGTATCGAATGTGAGGAAAGGAACATTAAGGACGACACAAACACCCAGTCCCCAGGCCAGGGATATTAATCATTTACAATTTAAAACCACGTAAAACAGGCCAGGGCAGATGCAGAGACATGTTTAAATGGAACAAGTTGCCGACACCCGCGTGTGACTGTGGAGCTGCACGACAAACCATATTGTCAGAGAGTGTGCAACGCGGACATACACAGGCAGCAAAGTGGATTTTCTGATGGCAACTCCAGAGACAATACAGCGGATCATTGATCTTGACATTCAGTTGTAAGGAGTCTTTTCTTGTTCATTGTTTCCTTGTATGTAAACATGTATATAATTTATTTCTGTGCTCAATTTGATTGTATTGGCCATACGCTAAATAAATAAATAAAAACCCTGACCCGGTCGGGAATCGAACCCGTCACCTCCGGATGAGAGGCGTGCGCGCTGCACCCTACACCGCGCGGCCTGGCATTGCTATTGTTAGCAAAAAATTATTTTTATTTAGTAGTGATGAATTTAAAATCTATTCAAAGAATTTAGCTTCCCGAATGTAAGCGGATTCTTGTTGTGATTATCTCATATTATTCTTACTAGCGTTGGTGTAATTATAAAGTAATGGAACTGATAAAAAATAATACATTAATTATTTTTATTTATTTAATTTCTTTATTGATTATGATAAGATAATATTAGTTAAGTGCAAGTGTCAAGTATATCAAATCTCCGAAGACCGTAAAAGTAGTTAGTGGGACGTAAAGCAAATAACATTATTAATTATATCAAAAATAAAACAAACCACATGGCACTACAACCATTGCTCAGCCTGAAGGCCTGTGGATTAGCACGTGACGCGTGGTTGCTGCAACGAATTCTCTCAGCCCTTATTCTTGGTTTTCTTAACCGAGGTCGCCATCTCACCGTTAGATAGCTTCTCAATTGTAATGAGTTAGGCTGAGTAGAGCTCAGGTCCAGGTAAAAATCCCTTTATTTTCTTGCTAGTGGCTTTCCGTCGCACCGACACAGATAGGTCTTATGGCGTCTATGGGATAGGAAAGGTGTAGGAATGGGAAGGAAGCGGCCGTGGCCTTAAATAAGGTACAACCCCAGCATTCGCCTGGTGTGAAAAAGGGAAACCACGGAAAACCATCTTCATGGTTGCCGATAGTGGGGTTCGAACCCACTATCTCCCGGATTCAAGCTCACAGCTGGTAAAAATCCCTGACCTCGTCGGGAACCCAACGCGGGCCCCGCTATCCCTAGACCGTGGGGGTGATTAATATCAGCTGTTTTAAAACTTAGGCCAATGACTAGCTATCCCCTTCAAAAGCATGGTCAGAAACCACACCGGCTTTTTAATTAGTTAATTAAAGTGATGTTATTTCAGTTCACAAAAGAAAATGGTCAATTATTTATTATTTTTAATAAGTAATTTTCAGTTTCTTCAGACTTGTTTAAAATACCAAATTTGGTATTCTTGCTCAAAGTCTGTGGGGGTAAGACGTTCTCACCAGTTCGCCGTCCAGTACACACTTGGTACGATGTAATGTTACATCAGGAAGAAAACAAATATTTAAAAATGTAAAACAGGTCCGGAAGTCTTGTAAATTAGCCTCTCATATTGAAAGGGCTCAGCTATTTTTTAAGAGAAAAGAACATTACTTCTACATGTGTTTGAACCAGTAATGCTGTGAGCTATACGGGGTTCCTTCATTGGCAGCCAAAAGATTGGCCAGTTATGACTGGAGGGCGGATTCTATGCATTATGAACAGCAAAATATGCACTCATATTGTACCCGCACTATTGCATACTACGAAAAATAATTCTTGTTCCTCGATGAATGAGATTGGCTTTCCAAATATCACCTGCTGAAGCAGAATACTTGCATCAGCTTTTTCTTTTGGCATGATTTCTAGTGGTTATTGATCTTCATACAATGAAGAAATGAAAGTGTAAGTTATAGATCCAACACCGCGACGGCTCCTGCGAGATCTCAATGCACTAAACAGGCTGGCCAACATCGGCGCATTATCCACAGATACTGACTAACATGAAAGATGCAGGGCAAAGATAGGTTAGAGCTAGAAAACATTGGTCTGGACTGGTTAGGTCCTGCTAGTGACAAGACCACAGCAACAAAGAAAATTGTGGCATTATCTAGTTTCAAGCTGTTTCGGTTTTAATTCGTGTATATAAGTAAGAATATTTGGGGGTGGGGGGCGAGTACTGTAGGTTGTTCCTGCCACGCATCGAGGAAGAATCTCTCCTGTCTGCTACTTCAGGTCCCGTAAAATATTAGTTGTCCACGATTCCAACATCCGAACTGAATAGCAAAACGCCACCGAAAAAATATTTACATATTGGCAAGCTCTCGTTAATACTGGTGACTGTCAACAACAATGCATTGTCAAGGCTTCCGGTGGCGAACGGAATTTTTACATATTCATTTCTTTGCATTGTTGTACCGACTTGAATATCAATTTACAATGTAATATGTTGTTTCTTGTACAAATTAATAGTAATAACAACTGCAATTATGCATTTATATGCATTGTAAAGCTTAGCCATTCGATTTCAAATGCTATGAATCGCCTTTATTTCTTGTCAGCATATTATATCTTGAAACAAACAAAAACAATTGGAAATATGTCAAAATCCGCCCCCTACTTATGAAATTCTCGATAACGCAGCGTGCCCTTCACTTTGACTGATCAACAGTACGGTATCTTTCACATCACCGCCTTGGTGGACTCATAATTTCTGTGTTCCAGGTGTTCGCCACCTCTGCGTTCAGTGTCAGGCTCAGCTCTCGCCTCGCATAAGGGGCTGACAATGTTTCTTTACACCATTCGCTTTAAGTCGCACCAACACAGATAGTTTTTACTGGGACGATGGGATAGGAAAGCGCCAGGAGCAGAAAGTAAGTGGTCGTGACCGTAATTAAGGTACACCCCCGGGGTGAACCTGGTGTGAAAAAGGGGAACGACAGGAAACCATCTTCTGGGCTGCCGTCAGTGGGGTTCGAACCCACCATCTCCCGAATGCAAGCTGATAGCTACGTGACCCAAAACTGACAGCCACTTGTTCATTGTGAAAATTGACTATTTATTATTTCTGTTAATTGAACTTTTTCAGCGCGGATTTATGGCAATATCAAATTATCGATACCCAAATGCCGAGAATGTAGTGTATACACACACCACGCTGCCAACCACCACAGAAAGAACAAAAAGAAAAAAAACATGGTGCAACAGCCCCGAAGTGTCATGGCCTGCCAAGCGACCGCTGCTCAGATCGAAAAGCTGCAGATTATGAGGTGTCATGTGGTCAGCACGACAAATCCTCTCGGCCGTTATTCTTGGCTTTCTAGACCGGGGCCGTCATTTCACCGTCAGATAGCTCCTCAATTGTAGGCTGAGTGGACCTCGAACCCAACCTCAGATTCAGGTAAAAATCCCTGTCCTGGCCGGCAATCGAACCCGGAGCCTCCGAGTAACCCTACACCGTGGGGCTGGCACCAGAGAAGGACGTAATAGCGAACACATCCCTCCACATGAGAACGACGTCGAATAGGTTACAGTCAGATCTTGATAATGTGGCTCTCTGCTGCAAAAAATAAAAAATACAATGTCTATAAATGTACAGAAACGTAGATATTGCATATCCGCTTAACCAGAGCAAGATCACCGTTACAACACCAAATTTCACTGTGTGGTAAAAGCCTGATGCCTTGCACCTCAGTAAAATTGCTTGGCATTCATATTTGCAGCAATTTAAAATGGATCAAGCATATTGAGGAAATAAGGTGCAAAGCATACTTAGTCTTGGGATTTATCCGCATATCTCTACTGGGAGCCAGAAATAAAGCAATTCAGACGGCCTATTTAGCATTAGTACGGCCAATATTGTTGTACGGGCTTCCTTTCTGGCAGCCCTCTACACTACAGAACATGACACCGAGCAGAACGACTAATTACTCAACACGGCCATTTAAATACAGCCAGGTCACTGCCCCCCATAACAGCTCTCTGTAAACAAATAGATATTGGTTTTGTGAGAAAATCCCTCTCAGGTAACATTTATATAAACGCCTTCATGCGCTTACAGCTGAACTATCGTTCCGCTCAAAGAGGTCGAGATGCGTCCCTTTTCCCTCCATTTGCAAGAACATCTTTAAAGTGCATTATTTATTCGTTCTGCTCGGCTGTGGAATGAACTCTCGTCACAGACAAAATAACTACCTGCTCAAATACTTTTTAAAGAGATAAAAATAATGTATATATAGGTAAACCTTCTGTATATAACATAGAAGTTTCTGCTGTGTGAATATTCAGTATGAGTGGGAGGACGGAGGAAAGTTTATGTGATCCCGAGTGAGTGAGATTGTATGTGGGTATGAGTGAGTCGGCCTAACTGAAGTATATGTGGGGATTCAAGTGTGTGTGTGTGTGTGTGTGTGTGTGTGTGTGTGTGTGTGTGTGTGTGTGTGTGTGTGTGTGTGTGTGTGTGTGTGTGTGTGTGTGTGTGTGTGTGTGTGTGTGTGTGTGTGTGTGTGTGGCGAGTAGAATTGCTTTAATGTTGAACAGGTCTTGTGAATATTATGTCAATAAAAAAATAAAAAAAAAATAAACTAACCGTGTGAATCCCCTAAGGACTGTGGCCTCCTGCAATGCAGGGACAGTGCTCAGTGAACAGGTCTTGAGGAGCACTGTTATACTGCTTATTTCCTAGTTTGTTTCGTGAGAGCGTGTTACTGCATGTGGTACACTAGTGTAGTCTCACCTTCGAGTAGATGCAATTGTGTTTTTCAAGATCAACAAAACGTAGTGTTACATTGTTGACAATTGTACAGTTTTTCCCTAGGGAGTGTTGAGATTCCTTCTTGGTGAGAGCGTGCCCCTGCACATTTCGTTCTTCCGTAGCTTCTCCTCAAAATGTTGTAGACGTGTCCTTTAATTTCTTGAGCTTATCCCCGTTGGAAATTCTCTATGAACATACTTTACATGTGCATGTCCTCCTTGCATTATGTGTTCCATGATGACTTAAGAACGCGAACGTCTTCATGTCTATTTGATAACAGTCTTGTTACTTCCCCGAGTGAACAGAAGATGACCATAACAATTACCTCATCATCGCGTACACTGCGAAAGTGTAAAGTATGTTGAAGTACGTTCTCAGGACAGAGGCGAAATAAACAACATACAGAAAGGGCATCCGCTGCAAAACACGGCCACATCCATATGTGGGACTCAGTTCGCACCCGCTACTCCACAATGTTGTGGGAAATTCGACAGTAAAAGAAGAAGAGACTCATTCAAAATCATGGCCAAGTTGTATTAACAACAACAATTACTTCAAGAACCCCCGAGTAGACAACCAACTGGAATTTGAAGTAACTGATTTTATTACAAATTTTCAATGAATATCAATGAATATCATCGGATAGGAGCCTCCGTGGCTAAGGGGGCAGTACGCCGGCCTCTCACTGCTGGGTTCCGTGGTTCAAATCCCGGTCACTCCATGTGAGATTTGTCCTGGACAAAGCGGAGGCGGAGCGGTTTTTCTCCGGGTACTCCGGTTTTGCCTGTCATCTTTCATTCCAGCAACACTCTCCAATATAATTACATGAATCGTTGCCTCAGAGAAGTGCGACAGGCTTCGGCAGCCGGCACAGCTCCTACCCTCGCCGTTAGATGGGGGCTTCATTCATTGAAACTGGACACTGGCTGTGGAATCAGCGGATTGTGGGTGCTATTCACTAGGTATGGGAAAAGGAATGCAAGTTCTGGGCAGCACTCACACTGTGCCTTGAGCAAACAGTCCACGTGTTATCGCATATCTCTGTGGTGAGTCATACAGCGATATCAAATGGCTCATACTTGTTATCGCAGCCACCCAGCGTACTGCATAGGAACAGCAATAGCCAGAGATAAAGAGAGAAAAGAAATGATTCCTTGAATATAAAAGTACAAAAACAACAGTGGAATAAAAAAACATACTAAATGGGTACAGTTCCGGTCAACAATTGAAGGGCTTATTTCCAAATTAACGCATACCGGGCGAGTTGGCCGTGCGCGTAGAGGCGTGCGGCTGTGAACTTGCATCCGGGAGATAGTAGGTTCGAATCCCACTATCGGCAGCCCTGAAGATGGTTTTCCGTGGTTTCCCATTTTCACACCAGGCAAATGCTGGGGCTGTACCTTAATTAAGGCCACGGCCGATTCCTTCCAACTCCTAGGCCTTTCCTATCCCATCGTCGCCATAAGACCTATCTGTGTCGGTGCGACGTAAAGCCCCTAGCAAAAAAAGAAAACGCATCTCCACGAAACACAATTTTTCAGGAAACACCATTTTTAATTACTTGATTTCCTAGTAATAAATTAGAGACTTCATTCTTTCTTCGTAGCATCATCACTCCGAACAAAATTTTCTTGTCTTGGTGCAAAGAATACCATAAAAATGGCTTCCGGAGGTGGCAGCTAATCACACTAACCACTACACCTCAGAGGTGGCCTGAACTATTACTTGACTAATATAATTAAATCCGTGAGCATTTTATTATTAAATTTAAAATTACATTGAAGAAATATAATTAGTTATAATCTGTGAATTTAATGCTAACAATGAATTTTGTCGCATCATACCTAAATAATTGAAGACCTCCACAGAATAAGGATGTAGGTAACCAACAGATTTTTGTTAAGTGTGATTTCAGTAGGAATAGGGTTTATCATCACGTCTCTGTGCTCTGGTGTCATCTGTCTTACATTTGAACTTCACGCAGGTTTACAGCAAGCAGAACTTTGAGGTGTAAGGATAGAACAAGTGCTTGTGTTGGTTCATCAGCAGGTGTAATAGATCGAAATCACATCCATATTTTAAAATATTTTCTGCCATAATACTTCCTTGAGATTTTTTGTTGTTGTTACTTTATAATTACGCTAATACTATTTGCTATCATTCATGTTCCAATTGCAGGTACAGGATTTTTCTTTAGGTCGGTAGATGCAGAGTGGGTCTCGGTCCGTAAGTGGCCACGGCTGGTCTGTGGTCCAACAGCTCTGCCCTCTGACCGGCCAACCGAGCAGAGGAGGGATGGCTCTACGCCTCTGTATTCGGGAAAAGAGACAGGACAGGGCTGGCCCCAGCCATCGGCTGTCCTGAGAATGGTTTTCTGTGGTTTCCCATTCTCCTGCACTAAGGCGAATGTATACGCCACGGTCTAGAACTCCCTCACCTTCTCCGAGCATCTCCTTCACCGTAACAAATCTCCCGGCGTGAGAGACGCCGTCACCGTCTGAAAGGCCCGCCTTCCCCTTCAGGGGAGGAATGAAAACATTGTAGTAAATAAGTACGTTTTTCTTTAGTTATATAAAATGTAACAAATACTCCTCACTTGCAAATTGTTGTTGTTTGCGTCATCTGTCCATTGACTGGTTTGATGCAGCCCTCCATGCCACCCTATCCTGTGCTAATCTTTTCATTTCTATGTAACTACTGCATCCTACATCTGCTCTAATCTGCTTGTCATATTCATACCATGGTCTACCCCTACCGTTCTTACCACCTACACTTCTTTCAAAAACCAACTGACTGAGCTCGATAGCTGCAATCGCTTAAGTGCGCTCAGTATCCAGTATCCGGGAGATAGTGGGTTCGAACCCCACTGTCGGCAGCCCTGAAGATGTTTTTCCGTGGTTTCCCATTTTCACACCAGGCAACTGCTGGGCCCTTCCTGTCCTATCGTCGCCATAAGACCTATCTGTGTCGGTGCGACGTAAAACAACTAGCAAAAGAAAAAAAAACTGAACAAGTCCTGGGTGTCTTAAGATGTGTTCTATCATTCTATCTCTTCTTCTCATCAAATTTAGCCAAATCGATCTCCTCTCGCCAATTCGATTCAGTATTTCTTCAGTTGTGATTCGATCTATCCATCTCACCTTCAGTATTCTTCTGTAACACCACATTTCAAAAGCTTCTATTCTCTTTTTCTTTCTGAGCTAGTTATCGTCCATGTTTCAATTCCATACAATGCCACGCTCCACACGAAAGTCTTCAAAAACATCTTTCTAATTCCTATATCAATGTTTGAAATGAGCAAATTTCTTTTCTTAAGAAAGCACTTCCTTGCTTGTGCTAGTCTGCATTTTATGTCCTCCTTACTTCTGTCATCGTTAGTTATTTTACTACCCAAGTAACAATATTCATCTACTTCCTTTAAGACTTCATTTCCTAATCTAATAATTCCTACATCACCTGCCTTCGTTCGACTGCACTCCATTACTTTTGTTTTGGACTTATTTATTTTCATCCTGTACTCCTTACCCAAGACGTCGCCCATACCATTCAGCAGCTTCTCGAGATCTTCTGCAGTCTCAGATAAAATAACAATATAATCGGCAAATCTCAAGGTTTTGATTTCCTCTTCTTTCATTGTGATTCCCTTTCCAAATTCCTCTTTGATTTCCTTTACTGCCTGTTCTATGTAAACATTGAATAGGAGAGGGGACAAACTGTAGCCTTGCCTCACTCCTTCCTGGATTGCTGCTTCTTTTTCAAAGCCCTCGAATCTTATCACTGCAGACTGATTGTATACACATTGTAGAAATAAAATGTTGATACAGTCTAACCTGAATATCTCGAACGTCCATTACTAGAATTTTTAGTCGGCTGTGAGCTTGCATCCGGGAGATAGTAGGTTCGAATCCCACTATCGGCAGCCCTGAAAATGGTTTCCCGTGGTTTCCCATTTTCACACCAGGCAAATGCTGGGGCTGTACCTTAATTAACGCCACGGCCGCTTCCTTCCAACTCCTAGGCCTTTCCTATCCCTTCGTCGCCATAAGACCTATCTGTGTCGGCGCGACGTAAAGCCCCTAGCAAAAAAAAAAAAAAAAAAAAAAAGAATTTTTAGTAACTTCAATTTCCCGGCCGTTTGTCCTATTCTTCACTTGTATTTATTTCTCTATTATTCGAAATTCAGTTACACCAATTTCTCGATTTATCGAAGCAAACATTCCCTCCCTTGCAGCAAAAAATACTATTTACTGGAATTTTGCGCAACATTAACTGTGCAATCCAGCATTTGCAGTTTGTGAGGAAAAGTTAACAAATACGGAAAGGGTTACATTGATGCTGGGAGCTAATATGACGGGAACCGAAAAAAGAACTTTTAGTGATCGAAAAATCGGCGAAGCCTCCTTATTTTTCGCGTGCGAATTCAACTACTAGGGGACCCGTGCGAGAAATTTCGCATGTTCATAAAGTATGAAGTGGAGTAGCCTCCTGGTGAACTAAGGAATACACATATCAGTACAATATTAGACAGACTTACTTACCACTTAAAGTAATCTTTGATTTTTGAACATTTTTGGTATCCAGTTGAACGAAAGCAATGTTCCGGAAGTAATTTTTGGTTTTACTACCATTCTTTTCTTAACTGATAAAGACAGCATGTTATAATGCAGTATAACAGGCGTCCCAGCGGACAAAACGTGAAGTGGACAGCAATAATGGCGCGTATTTTCCTACAGCAACAGTATTTGCAAATCGCACACTTCGTACAAATGTTTTAACTCATTTTCAAAGAAATTATCGATATTTATGAAATGAGAGTGCAATTAGTCACTGCTAATGTCTATTCTCTTTCCTTTGAATGCTCATTTGTCACGATCGGTTAGTTGTGAGCGCCGCAAAAGGGATCTGAAATAATATATATATGATTTCATAATTTTTGAGTCATTTTCTTACAGATGTCAGTATTTACGCGTGTGGTATGGAATATTATCGCAATTTTAAGTGAGGATGATTACGGAGACTTGAGAACCTTCATAACGCTTTGTCAATCTGTGGACTAAAGAAATTTTATTCTTCATTTACTTCTTGGACACACACCTCCTATTGGAGAAGTATTCCTCGCGAACAGTCGAAATTTTATTCTGAAGACGCGGTACAAAGTTCTCTGCGAAACGTAAAGAACATCACCTTGTTTTCTTGACATGAGAAGAGCGCAAAAGCTTATTATCATGTCTATAACATAAATATAGGCTATATCAACTCGATTAGTAAATTAATTGATTGTAAGATTTCATTTAAAACTTATGTCAACATTTTCGGATCATTTTACTGGACTTTTGCCGACATTCTAAAGATAATTTTTAAATATTTTTAGTAATCAAAATCGTGGTACTGGTTATAACAATAAAATATTGGTTTTAATAGATTAACTCGTTTGTAGACTTACATATGTAACTGGTTCAAGTAGTGTTGTTGTTTGAGTCATCCGTCCATTGACTGGTTTGATGCAGTTCTCCATGCCACCCTATCCTGTGTTAACATTTTCATTTCTCCATAACTGCTGCATCTTACATCTGCTCTAATCTGCTTGTCATATTCATACCTTGGTCTACCCCTATAGTTCTTACCCCCTGCACTTCCTTGAAAAACCAGCTGTACAAGTCCTGGTTGTCTTAAGATGTGTCCTATCATTCTATCACTTCTTCTCGTCAAATTTATCCAAATCTATCTCCTCTCACCAACTCGATTCAGTATCTCTCCATTCGTGAATCGATCTATCCATCTCACCTTCAGCAATTTTCTGTAACACCACATTTCGATAGCTTCTATTCTCTTCTTTTCTGAGCGAGTTATCGTCCATGTTTCACTTCCATACAATTCCAGGCTCCAATCGAAAGTCTTCAAAAACAATATTCTAATTCCTATATCAATATTCGAAGTGAGCAAATTTATTTTCTTAAGAAATGCCACCAAATGAGCCCAGAAAATATTTTTCCTCTCTCGTCATAAATTATTGATTTGTTGGTCACATTCTTATTCCGGAGAAGTTTCCAAGTGCTGATCTGTAGGCCATGAAGTAAAATTATATTCAACAAACAAATATTTCAGAAATGTCAAAGATTGTTTTACTAAAACCACGCCTGTGTAAAAAAATTTGTCAGATTGTTTTTGCATAACTTTGTATGAGTAACATGCGCTCCATTTAAAGCGTACTGTCCTTTAAGGGAACCGGGAAGTGTGATAGTCTCAATAATGTCCGTTACGGGGATGCCCGTGGAGCAGAAAGAGGTTAAAGGAGGTGCCGGGGTGAATGGGTCTATCTGCAATATCAAAATTAATTTAAAACCTGAATTGAAGATTATATTTCTTTTAGAACTTCAAACTTCTAAATTTTTCACTAGGTGAACGTAACAACATGTCAGGTACAAAAGCAATCTTGAAGCAAGACTAGGAAAATTCAAAAATAGTGAACTTTACAGATTGTGGGCTTCAGGCCTGTAGTTTTACAATTCCAGATATATCGGATCCAGTTTACAGAACTTCAATTAAAAGTAAGGAATCCTTTAGATAAGGGCAGAAATCCCCTAATTCAAGAGCACTTGCTCCCAAAAGACAATATCTAGCCTTCCAGAGGCACACGTTACTTTTACAAACGTTGGAAAATGAGCTAACAGGCTCTCAGTTTCTTACGGCCCACTCAAGGCAACATCAAAATTTACAATCTTTGGCCTCTCAAGGCAACTTACAAATTGAAAATCATTTTGTACAGGGGTATCCAGTACCCAACCTACAGGGCCTCTGCGAAAAAGAACAGGTTAAGTAAACTGCCCGAAACACAAACTGGATGGAGGCGTACACTGCACTCCCAGATAATGAAAATTAAAACCTACAGGGCTCTCGGCCGATGAAACAGGGGCTAATCCCCAGCTACTTGAGGTGGCGCGCATGGAAATAACAGTAAAACATTACAGAAAACATGTTGCTAAATCGCAAACACCTCAAATCAAGATGAAGTGGAGCTCGAGAGAGTAACTCACTCTCTATCCCCGATTTGCAATAAAATATAATTATTATGAAGTTTTTACATTAGCCGAAAGAAAAGTTACATTTTAGAAAAGGTTACATAGTAAGGTTTCGGACCTTCCCCTCGGAATAATTTGCGACTACAGCAAGAAAGATGGAATTATGTGGCCATTACCTTGTAGATGTTCTGCTGACTGAAGAAAGAGGCGGCACACAGATTGACGATGATCAATTGGCAAGGAAACGTGAAAAGCCGCAGTTTATAAACCCTCAGGTAAGGTTCGAGATCATTCAAGACTAATCAGGACACACGCTCTTAATATTTATTGGTTAACACAAAGTGAACAAGAAATGCGGGATTGGTTGAAAATTAATTACAAAAATTAGTGATTGATCAGATTCAAAACTGGCGGAAGGAAAAGGAAGTGTTGCCGATCCACAAATAAAAGAACAGAGATCAGTTATGGACAACCTAAAAATAAAAAACTTCTTTAAATTATAAGTTCTTTCACTTTGCACCAGGGTGCATGATCATAATTTTTAGTAGTGTCATCTGTAGAAAAATGTCCGAACTTCTTGATGTACACTGACTGACAGAGCAAATGCAACACCAAGAAGGAGTGGTTCGAAAGGGATGAAAGTTGGAGAAAAAACAGAGACGGCACGGACGAATAATTGATGTTTATTTCAAACCGATATGCAGGTTACACAATGCGCACGGCATCGACTCAGTAGGATGTAGGACCACCGCGAGCTGTGATGCACGCAGAAACACGTCGAGGTACAGAGTCAATAAGAGTGCGGATGGTGTCCTGAGGGATGGTTCTCCATTCTCTGTCAACCATTTGCCACAGTTGGTCGTCCGTACGAGGCTGGGGCAGAGTTTGCAAACGGCGTCCAATGAGATCCCACACGTGTTCGATTGGTGAGAGATCCGGAGAGTACGCTGGCCACGGAAGCATCTGTACACCTCGTAGAGCCTGTTGGGAGATGCGAGCAGTGTGTGGGCGGGCATTATCCTGCTGAAACAGAGCATTGGGCAGCCCCTGAAGGTACGGGAGTGCCACCGGCCGCAGCACATGCTGCACGTAGCGGTGGGCATTTAACGTGCCTTGAATACGCACTAGAAATGAAGGGGAATCATACGCAATAGCGCCCCAAACCATGATGCCGCGTTGTCTAGCGGTAGGGCGCTCCACAGTTACTGCCGGATTTGACCTTTCTCCACGCCGACGCCACACTCGTCTGCGGTGACTATCACTGACAGAACAGAAGCGTGACTCATCGGAGAACACGACGTTCCGCCATTCCCTCATCCAAGTCGCTCTAGCCCGGCACCATGCCAGGCGTGCACGTCTATGCTGTGGAGTCAATGGTAGTCTTCTGAGCGGACGCCGGGAGTGCAGGCCTCCTTCAACCAATCGACGGGAAATTGTTCTGGTCGATATTGGAACAGCCAGGGTGTCTTGCACATGCTGAAGAATGGCGGTTGACGTGGCGTGCGGGGCTGCCACCGCTTGGCGGCGGATGCGCCGGTCCTCGCGTGCTGACGTCACTCGGGCTGCGCCTGGACCCCTCGCACGTGCCACATGTCCCTGCGCCAACCATCTTCGCCACAGGCGCTGCACCGTGGACACATCCCTATGGGTATCGGCTGCGATTTGACGAAACGACCAACCTGCCCTTCTCAGCCCGATCACCATACCCCTCGTAAAGTCGTCTGTCTGCTGGAAATGCCTCCGTTGACGGCGGCCTGGCATTCTTAGGTATACACGTGTCCTGTGGCACATGACAACACGTTCTACAATGACTGTCGGCTGAGAAATCACGGTACGAAGTGGGCCATTCGCCAACGCCGTGTCCCATTTATCGTTCGCTACGTGCGCAGCACAGCGGCGCATTTCACATCATGAGCATACCTCAGTGACGTCAGTCTACCCTGCAATTGGCATAAAGTTCTGACCACTCCTTCTTGGTGTTGCATTGGCTCTGTCAATCAGTGTATATCAAAACAAAACAAGGAGAAATTCAGTCAGTTTAGGAAACTTCACAACAAAATAATTACTTAATATTTCAGTGGTGACATCTTCTGATTAAAGTCCCAACTTGTTGTGTTATTAGTTCCACTTTTTGATCGATAGGGGAGTTCTTAAGGCGCTATTTTGAATGCGCGGCGTTGAGGTGTACCTCCCGGTACAATGTCAATTTTCGCTTTTGAGCTTAAAAAATCTGTCATCTTTCCTGAAAAATTTGGTGTATCAATGATTACGCGTAAGTTATATTTGCGGCAATAAAATTAGGTTTAAACATAACTCTGCACGCTGATTATCATTAGATACCAGCTACCAGTCAAACATTCTTTTTTGGATTCTCTGTAAGTCACATTTTTTTTGAAATGTTGTGGACCTTTTTCTCCGAAACTGTCACATCGATGAGTTTGAAATTCGGTAGTCTCTTAGACACTATAGAATATAGATCTGTTTGTGGAAGTAAATTTAATCAGATATCTTGATTAGTTCATGGAGGCCAGCTTGAAGAACACTGAAAATTTTACAGAAAATTTCAGATTTCAACTAGGATACAAAAATAATAATTTCCCAACTTCTGTAAGCAATAGGACAATACTTCAGCAGCTCAGAAACGGTTTAAATATTGTGCATGTCAAGTTTCTTGGGTCTGATTTGAGTGTTTTCTCAGAAAACGGTACATCAGATGAGGGAATTTTTAACAATATGTTAACAATATTTTTTTAAAATTAATTTTATAATGTTCTTTCTGACACAAAATATTGAACATAGAAGCTTTATATTTTACGCAAATAAGTATTAATGTGTTCCAAATATATAAAACAAGAACATTCAAGGAAATACCTCTTTTAGTTTCTGAGATATGAAAGTAAACCTCGGAAGTTACATATTTCTACCGTCTCACACCTCCCGGTTCCGTTAAGATAGAGACGCACTATCGCCTTAACATCTGGGCTCTTAATAATATGTGGTCCCCATACTACGAAAGACGTAAAATTAAACAATTTCCTCAATTGTACCGAAAGTTGAAGGGCTAAAGGGCTCGAAAAGTTTTCAAAGTGTGAATCTTGGATATACCAATCAAACTAAATAAACAAATGTCAAAAAATCACTTTTGGCCTAAATGCAGTCCGGAAAAGCAGACTAAAATCGCTTGTTTCTTTATTCGTCTTCTTTTTTATTCAAATCCTAGCCAAATTAACTTATTTACATAATTCTTTTTGTAATGTGTTCCTTGGTTCAATACCCTTAGGTTTTTATTGATTTTTTGAAAAATGTCCACACCAAATGTAGTTATAAGGGCTTAAGTGAAACTCTGTATTGGCTCACATTAGGGCTCGTAGTGGTAGGAAAAGGCAAACTCCTAATACAATCGACAGGATAACAATGATTAGACGTAATCTATTTTATGTTTACAATTTGCTTTACTTCACACGGATATAGACAGGTCTTATGACGACGATGGGATAGGAAAGGGCTAAAAGAGTTAAGGAAGCGGCCGTGGGAATAATTTAGTTACAACCGCGGCATTTGCCTGGTGTGAAAATGGTAAACCACGGAAAACCAACTTCAGGGCTGCCGACAGTGGGGTTTGAACCCATTATTTCCCGAATGTCAGCCAACAGCTGCGCGCCTCTAACCGCACGGCCAACTCATTCGGTACCTAATAATTCTAATGTTATTGTTTTCCCTGTCTTCGGAGACGCTGGGGTGCCGGAATGTTGACCAGCAGGAATTCCTTAACTTGCCAGTAAATGTACGGACACGAGACTGTCGTATTTGAGCACCGGGCTGGGCCGAGATCAAGGCCTCCTGCTTGTGCTCTGAAGGCCATGAGACTGATGTCCTACTCCACGTGCACCAGTGGTAATGAGATGAATAGTTGACTTGCTAATGACCAGGTGGCAGTTGTTTGACCTCATTCCCAGTTCACCTGGCTCGCTCTCAAAGTGTGCTAAGCCCGGTTCACACTAGATGTGCCGGACCATTCCGATCAAGACTGATCAAAAATCGCTTATATTAAATTAAATGGAATCGTTCTCACTTCACGTTCCGAGCCGTGCAAGGAAAGATCAACTGACCACCTCCATCCGATCTGAGACCGGAACGACTCGGCTGGGATCATCAATGACCGTCTAGTGGGAACGCGTGAAGGGCCAAGGGCGAAGAATCAACAGGATGCCGCTTCTTTTGCGATAAACGTGGACGACAAAAGATTAATGTTGAGTGCGTGCGTATCCAGAACGGTATGATTAATCGCACAAAAATTCAGCAAGTTCTTCAGCCGCGTGATGCATTCTCGGAACGATGTATTCATCTGCTTCAAAGACATAACGCGACACACGGAAGTACTTGGCAGAACTCTGAAACGTCGTCAACCAACTCTCGAAATAAGGTAAACATTTCTCCTTCTCTTTATCGCTTTGTCAGCATTTGATGCACCCTGAAACTCCGACTGGGACTATTCTCCTCTTTTTCATCCAAAATCAAGACAATTTTAAATAATGATTCGATTGAAAAAGGAATTTTAGTTTTTGGCACTACTGTTTACTGGCGGACCTACTAGGATAGACTGAACAGAACAGGGGGATCGAGCGGAGATCGGGTATAGTGTGAACCGGGCTTTAACTGTGGCAGGTAGAGATCTCGACATGTAGCGGTGCTCTTGTCCATTACACTTCTTCTTCTTCTTCTTCTTCTTCTCCTCCTCCTCCTTCTCCTCTTTCCCCACCTTTTTCCAACATTAGAGATCGGTTATCGTTACAACCTTACTCCAACGCTGTAATGTCGGCTCATTGTGTCCCTCACTTTTAGTCCTTTTTCTCATCAGTTCGTTCTCGACTATATCTGTACCCCCTATCCTCTGCTTTCCTCTAAACCTCTTCCTTATCCATTGTACCTTCTCTTTTGTCCTTTTCTCATCAGATCCTTCTCGGCTATATCTCTAACCCTATCCTCTGTCTTCCTCTAAACCTCTTCCTTGTCCATTGTGACCTTCACTTCTGTCATTTTCTCATCAGATCCTTCTCGACTATATCTCTACGCCCTATCCGTTGCCTTCCTCTAGACCTCTTCCCTGTCTATTGCGACCTTTCCTTCTGTCATTTTCTCTCAGTTCGTTCTCGGCTATATCTCTACCCCTATCCTCTGTCTTCCTCTAAACCTCTTCCTTGTCCATTGTGACCTTCATTTCTGTCCTTTTCTCATCAGTTCCTTCCCGACTATATCTCTCCTCTGTCTTCCTCTAGACCTCTTGCCTGTAAGGAGTACGATCGTAGTGGTGGTTGTGATTACTGTTTTAAGAGGAAGTACAACTGGGCAAACATCCTCCATTAATACTAATCTGAGGAAAAACATTGAGGCGGCCCGGCACTTCAAAAAATGAACGTATCGGCCAAAGAAAGACAAGGGCCACGATGAGGGTGAAAGTGAAAGACTCGCTAGACCACGAGTGCTCTAACACCGTCGGGGCCTCAAGAGAACAAGGTTTGACCAAGGGAGGTCGGATAGGATAAATGAAAGTGAGGAGCCTGGCTCAAGTAAGTGGAAGCAGTGTCAGCCAAGTGCCCCGTGGTAGCCACGCACGCTCCCAAATTAAGAGCCCCTGAGACCCCCTTTTATTCGTCTCTTACGACAGCCAGGGATTAGCGCGAGTGTTCTTCTAACGCCTTCACCCACAGGCGAACGTAAAAAGTAACTTGCAGACATTTTTATAGTCATCCTCGCCACTCCGCATCCCGCTTCTCCTTGCTTTTCACTAGAACTGTCTCTCCATCCCTCTTCCTTATCTACATTGTCCATCTCCGAAGTGTAACGGTTCGTGCATTTAGCTACCATCCTCCGAGGCCCATGTTCGATTCCCGGTACTGCCAGGAATATAGGGAGGGTTGGTTAGAAGGGTCACACGCAGCTCACCTCGAGTGCGGGTGTGCCTTAAAAGACCTGCACGACCTCGAGACGAGGAAAGGAATTTACTTCATGTACTCTCTCAACTCTCCTTAATTTATCTTTCAAAGAGATATCGAAGACCGACTTAACATCCTCTTTTCTGAAAAAGAGCTTCCTCTGTTGCAGATTATTCCAGTGTGAAACATTTGCCGCAATACGTGACACTGGCGTAAAGAACACTGTAATGTTTCTCGTGGAGCTCCTGATGTTATCTCTAACAAGGCTGAAAATAGCATGCTCGCAGCTTCAGTGAAAGACTGACGATTACAGTAATCTAATTTTGAAATGAATATATATTAATGGCTGGGGAACATGTGAAAAATACCGTCACAAATTCTGTGACGGAACTGTAACTTTGCAGTGATGTAAGGTATGGATGGATGGCTAGACATTGTTAACTAGTAACCGAGCAGGCTGTGATGTAAGGTATGGATGGATGGCCAGACAGTGTTAACTAGTAACCGAGCAGGCTGTGGGCCCTGTTTCATAAAACATCTTTCACTAATATTATTAGGAAGAAACCAATAATATTAACTAATAATATTAGTATTGTGTTTCATAAAATTATTAGTTAATAATATTAGTTATTATTTTATGAGTCAAAATTATTAGTAGATGTTCCTAATAATATTAGTAAATTGTTTCATAGACAACATGACTAATAAAAGTTACTCATATTATTAGGATTATTTCCATGAGTGTATTTTGACTCATAATTCATATTATTAGTGAAAACAAAGTGAGCGGTATTTTAATATTTTAGCATAAAATCATGAAGATCACTGAAATGGTCGACTCTGATTCAAATAGTGATAAGGAACGAGTGTAGGTATGCAGCGTTCAATAAATGTTACGTCAAAAACAGCATGTACTGATATGTAACAAACATATGAATACCGGTACAATGGGAGATTTAGGTTAGATTACATAACTTTTGAGTATTTGCTTGATAGGATTGGTAGGTAATAGAACGTTCCACTGCAAGGAATGCCAACGGCCGTAGCCGTGTTGAAACACCGGATGCCGTGAGAACTCCGAAGTTAAGCAACATTGGGCGTGGTCAGGAGTTGGAAAGGTCGCCACGCGCTGTTGGTGGGGGGTAAGGGAATGGAGGAGCGGAAAGGAACTGGTCACCCTTCCGTACGTAAACTCCGGCTCAGGAAAACCTCTGCGCAGGTTCGGACCTGCCTTCGGGCAGAACAATCCTTACCCTTACCTTACCTTACTGCAAGGAATGAAGCATAACCTTAAAAGAGCAGCTTCGCATTGCACTCCACCGGTTGGCAGTGATACACAGTATCATTGTGTTTCTCTAGTGCAGTTCTGCTCGGACACTCCAAGTATCTTTTAAAATCTTGGCTTATATCACCAGTAAACCAAGATGATGCTGGTGATGATAATTGTTTTAAGAGGAAGTAGGCTACAACCAGGCAACCATCATCTATAATAACACTAATCAGATAGAAAAATGGAAAGGATCCGACATTTTGAAAATGAAGGTATCGGCTAAAGAAAGAGAAGGGCCACGAAGGGCGTGATAATGAACGACTCTCTCGGCCTCGCAACCTAATACTGTCAGGGTCGGAAAAGAACAAGAGTTGAACAAGGGAGGTCAGAAGGGTAGATGAAAATGAAGCAATGGCAGGACTCATCTCAGCGCCCCATGTTCACCAACACATGCTCCCAAGTTGAGAGCCCTGGGACCCCTTTTAGTCGCCTCGTACGACAGGCAGGGGATACCGTGGCTGTTACTCTACTGCCCCCACCAACAGGGGTAGTAAACGAAGATTTTGCTAGTCCATTTCAATAGAGATTTTTAAGAGCACATGAAATAAAAAGTGAAAGGAACAAGGAGAGTTATAGTGTGAAAAAGGCTGCGAATAGTTGACGCTTTATCTCAATCACTTTCCGCAAAGAAATTCTCTTCTCTCACATTATTTTCACTTCGTTTATCCATTTTCAAATGTATTGCAGTCACAACAACGAAAATCGCAAGTAAGCCTTTGAACATAAGGTAATAGTGGTTGTAGTCAAGCATTAGCCTACTGCTAGGAAGAAACCCATACCAAGAACATATGCAACAGACCGATTCTAACCTCCATTTGTATCAGCTGACTAATGAACTAATATTATTAGTGAAGATATTTTATTAGTCATGTGTAAATCTTTATAAAACAGAATTTGGTTAACTAATAATTATTTTTATGAGTTCTAATATTATTAGCTACTATTATTAGTTAGTTTTATGAAACAGGGCCGTGGTGTTATGTATAGATGGATGGCCAGGCACTGTTACCTTGCAACTAAGCAGGCTATGTCTTATGGCCGGCCATCATCTGAAATTAGCGGAACAAAATCTGTGACACGATGTTACCTAGCTGTGGTTGATGAATGACCATGACTGAGAGATATTTATGATTATTTCATTTTCCCAAAATAAAATATGACACCATTTTTCCTCTCGTTTCTGTACAATCTAACATTTTGTAATTTTTTGTAATGCATTAAACACTCTTTATGAATGTAGTCTTATTCTACCACACACGTCATGTTTAGCCTTCTTGATCATCTTGACACGAATTTATAGCTTTCGGAAGTGAGCTAGTCTGGTTCTTAGTTTTGCTTTCCTCTTCTGTTGTATTTGCGGCCAGTGGCTGGAGCAGCAGAGTATGTAGTGAGCGCATGTGTATCATTACTTTCAAACAAATTTCAGTAAATATAATAGGCAATGTTAGTTATAATTTCTTGGAAGAATATGAGTTAAATTGAGGACCATTTAAGTGAACTTTGTTTTCTACTTCCTGTAAAACTTGTAGAATATTAAATAATTGTTCATGTATTATAAAACTTTACTGTTTTTATATTTTCTGAAAACGAGGGAGGTTCATAGTGCCCCCATTTTTCCCGAGCTAAGCCCAGCCATCGAGCGAGGAATCCCAAGGTGGACCGTTCGATCGTTGGCTATCACTTTTTAGAGGCATTTAAGGGTTGTTAAGGATTGATGACCAAGCAGGATAAAAAGAAATATTAAAACAACACTCTGACATTTATTCACATAAGCAGACAAATAACAAAATATTCTTGATGATATTTTCCTTTTTACATAACAGAGCTTTCATAATATCGGATTTCTTCCTCGATTTAGAGTGACACGTGTTCATATCTCCAGCTCTACTGTGCTGTAAATGAAACCAAAGAAGTAATTAGGCCACTTGCCTTTTCAAACCAAACATTTGACTGAAAGAATTAAATAAACATGTGTTCAAAGTTTCACCAATTTAAAGTCGTCTCAACACGTGGTTTTTACAACGTACACAACTGAATTAGTCATTTACAGTGTTTAATATTGATCAATGACACCAACATGAACTTCAGTAGCAAAGAAAAACTGTTTCCAAAATTCTGAAAATTAATTAATTATTATCTTGATTATTATTATTATTTTATCATTCAATTAACCTGTTTCATTGTCACACGATCGTGTTCTTATTAATTCTCCACCGCATCATTTACCTAATGTTCATCATTAGCATTTCAGAGTAATGATTTTTAATTAATTATTAATGACTTATTTTCACAATATTTCAAAGCAATCATGCGGCTAGCAAATTTCTACCTTTGATCTTTGCATTTCGTTTCTATTCAAATTAATCTTAAAGTATTTCAGATTTTTAGAGATTTACATTACCAACGTGTGAGCTAGTTAAATAAATTCTGTTTACAAATCGAGTGCCTTCACAAAGTAACGAGATGATCTTTCCTTTTAAATCTCGCTAATTAAAAACAAATTGAATTCCTTCCTAGTCTTCCTTGACTTAATTTAATTAAACTTTCCCTTAAGGGCATGAAATTATTTCTTAAGGCAACACACAACGATGAATGTGATCCGCGTCACAGCGAGTGCGCGACCAGATCAAAATTAAATGAAATCAACATGGCACAAGAGAAATATACACATTTACACACACACATTCACACTTAGGGAAACACGTTTTTATGTACACTATTTACATCGAATCCTGATTTGGCAATTTTATTTATGATTTTTATCGATGGTCGGGACGCGTAATGTCTCGCAGAAATAATCCGTGTACAGAAATTCTCCTACATTAATGGTGGCTAGTGATCGAAGTCATGGGTATCACTTGGTAGAAACACATTTCACATATCAGCGCAAGTTCATCTAATTCATGAGATTATAATGGAAGATTCTAGTAAAATCCATAAGCACAACCATCATGTGGGCTACAGGCTGAATTTACCGCAAGCGTGAGCCTTACTCGCATTATTTTTACTTCCTACCCGTGAAATACACTCGCAAACACGTGCTCCACTAATTATAATCTATCTTGCGCTCCAAATACACAAGAATAAATCAATATCACCACTAATTCATCATTTACTCAATTATGCAACAAGTATCCCTCAGGATAGGCCATATTCCAGACCCTTCATGAGCAGAGCACATTCCATCTCACATTTAGGAACTCTACAGTAGTTTTATGGCTCACGAGCGTTTACATCTGTTTTACCCGATCTTTAATCAATATTATTATTATTTAAGTGATTATTACATCTACTGATTCTCCTGGAATATCGAAAAATTAGATGACTTCATCATAAAAAACAACAAGTGATTTTAAAAGACACTAGGTTCGACCCTATTCACTCAAGATGTACACGCAAATTTTCCGTCCGGTAACTTTCAATATCACAAAGAAAGTAGATTTATCGTGTGGTCAGTGATTATTAAACTTAAGCTCCTTAAGCATGGGAAGTCATTCAAAGACAACCTACATGTCTACTCTAATAGATTCCAAAATCTCATTCACACGTACCTAGTCTACCACGACACCTTAAGAAGTAGGAAAATGAAATATTTCTAACTACAGCAAACTGATAGATCTACGACTTAAGAAGAAAGACCTCTAGTTGTACAAAAGATAAGACAGATAAATTAAATTAAAAAGGTACTCAAGTTTTTGTAGAGTTCGATTCCCGACGACAGTCAGTTATTTCAGCATACTCCGGCCAGTCTCCTTCCCATTACCAGAGACGCCTTACATTTTACAGCTCCATGGAGGCTCTGCGATGGATGTCCCTCGATGAAATGATGTTGGTAATTGCGGAATTCTTCATCTTGAGATGTTCAATTCCAAGACGTCTTCCGTTGATTGCTGGTCACAAGCTGTAACTGAGATGACAAAATTAAGTATTTTGCACAAGCACACGCAGAATATAAACAGCTCGTCTACACTGTCACACTTAACTTGGCTCCTAGGCGTTTTTATTCCACAGAATTCACTAATTATCAGACTAAATTCTGGTAGAACGGGCGTCGACTTGACTTGAAAATTTTCCTTCCACGTGGTCCGGTAATGTGATGTCTCACGCAGCGAACAAGCATTAAGAAGAGCATAAAGAGCATTAAGCATTAAGAGAGCGATTCACTCGAAGCAAGGCCTTTTATCTAATTAGCCCAGGGAGGCGTGTTCTTCAGCGAGAACGGTAATTGGCTGATGATCTCCTTTAATTTGCGCAGACTATTCCAGAAACAAGCTGGGTCGCGCGTGCGAAGGCAGTCACGTGGTTAGCTATAACCTTGGCACAGTCTCGCCGATGACGTATCGCACCCCTCTGCATGACAAAAAAAACTCGTTCTCACCTCGCCACGACTTCCCAAGTGATGTGTTGCGGCTTCAAGCAGACAATAAAAATTTTGCTTTCCACTTGTTAAAATATTCATAAGGTCGCCAATTTTCACGGGGACATCTCTCCCTTGGTTGGAATATAATTTCGTTTGTAGATGAAATTATAACATAACAGTGTCCATTACTATTGTTCCGGAAAATTGGCTGTTGAATCACCTGGTAATAACTTAATTGAGCTCGCGACAGGTGTGAGACTCGGAGTTCTTCGTTCCGCTCCTGGCATCCAGTAGCCTAGTCTCTCCATACAGGGTGTTCCTCAAGTTTTATTTCCATCTTCAGTAACTTATTTTTCCCTTTTAACAGATGGTTACACGGTGTCAGCTAGTGGTGTAGGTGTTCGGTAGAGTCTTAAATTAGCGGCATTGTGGACAGCTTCGTAAGATTTATCCAGACTTTGTATTTTATAGGAGTTGTTGCCAAAGACTTTAATGATCTTGTAGGGTCCCACAAACAAGGGTGCAAATTTAGCATAAAATTTGCTCGTAGGCTCGGACACAGCTGGTCTCCTCAATAATACGTATTCGTTTAATCGGAGAGGTCGGTGAAATTTTCTCCTTGAACCCTTCGGTTACGTCTCTCAGCGTGGCGTCTCAGTGATTCCGTTGCCTTCTCAATGTTTTCCTGGGGAGTAGGTCTTACGGTTCCAGGACACTGAATGATGTGATCCCAAGATCTCACAGGGTAATTATTAAAATGAAGCACTGATGGAATTTGGGAGGTTGCTTCATGAACAGTGCCATTAGAACACTCCATAATAATTGGAAGTACATCTACCCATTTCCAATGAGCATTCCCGCAGAATATTCTACAGAACTTGGCCAGCTCTTGCATTACACGTTCCGCTGGATTACTAGACGGATGTCTCACGGAATTTAGTACATGTTTGATGCCCAGTTGGGTCATGGCTTGCTTAAATTCGGCCGAGGTGAATTGCGGTCCGTGGTCTGTTAGAATGGCCTGAGGCTTTCCCATGTGAGGAATTATATTCCGGGTGATTCTCCACAGAACGGCTTTAGTAGTGGCCTTCTGGATTGGATATAATGTCACGTACTTGGAAAACACATCGATGGTCACAACCACATGACGGTTCCCTCGCTTAGAAGTTGGAATCTGACCGAACAAGTCCATTGCGTAGAGTTCTTTCGGAGCAGATGGCAAAATAGGAATGGGACTTTGCTGTAATAAATGAGAGCTTGGTTTGACTCTCTGACAAGTGTCACATGTCCTGATGACATCATTTACAAAGGTTCTCAATCCTTCCCATGTGAATGATTCTAATATCGTGGCAACAGTCTTATCTACTCCACCATGACCTGTAATTCTATGGACGTGCCAAGTAAGAAGTTCCCGTAGCTTCGGCGGTATAACAGCTCGTAGTTTCGTCCTAGCAGAGTCAATGAACTTATACAGGATTCCATTGATATAGCGGAAATTTCTAGCTTGTCTCCTTATTTTCCGAAATCCTGGCTCGTTTGGGGTAAGCTTGTCTTCGAGACAGTCAATGATGGGCCGTAGCTTAGGGTCCCGCTTCTGTGCCTGTCGAAGGTAACCAAGTTTGCGTAGGAACTCGTGGTCTTCCTGTATTAACGTTATCTGATGTATCTCTGCGACTTCAGAATTAGGGTTTCGACTCAGGCAGTCGGCTAACAAGTTGTTCTTCCCGGAGCAATGTTCTAACTGGATGTTAAATTGTTGTACAAAGAGTGTCCATCTGAAAACTCGTTCGGAAGCCATAGTTGTTTTTAACATGAAGGTTAATGCACGGTGGTCAGTCCTGACAATGATGGGAAATCCGTAAATCAATTTCTGCCAGTATTTGAGAGCGTAGACTATGGATAACATTTCCAGTTCAGTTACGGAGTAATGTTTTTCGTGCTTCCTTATCTTCCTGCTGACGAAAGCCAAGTATGTCCTGTTTTCAGGGTTCTCCTTATCTTCTTGGAAAAGAACGGCTCCTATCCCAATGTTTGAGGCATCAGTTTGTAGAATAAAAGGCCTAGTAAAGTCAGGGTATCCCAGCTTAACGTTGTTTACGAGCATTTCTTTCGTCTTAGCGAAGGCTTTGTCACATTCGGCGCTCCACTTCCATCTATTGCCCTTCTTTAGGAGATCCTGCAACGGAGCAACTGTCTGAGTGTAATTAGGACAGTGGTTCGAAAAGAACTGGGCCATTCCCAAGAATTGCCGGACCTGTTTCACTCTCACAGGCTTAGGAAAATTACTAATGGCTTCGATCTTGACTGGGTTGGGTTTCACGCCATCGCCGTCTATGATGTGTCCCAGAAATAGGATCTCGGACTTGCAAAAGTGAGACTTCTTCAGGTTCACGTGGAAGCCAGCGTCAGATAAATTCTTAAGGAGTTTCTCCAATTTAACGAGGTGTTCCTCTAATGTCTCACTCGCTAGGAGAAGATCATCAATATACCTCGTTGTAAAGGCTTTAACCTCGTCGGTTAGGCATCTTTCGAGTGCTCGGATAAGCGCGCAGCCAGCGTTACGGATTCCAAAGGGTAGCCTGCAGAAAACATAGGTTTGTTGGTCGTATATGAAACCTGTCAATAGCCTGGATTTTTCTTCAAGCAGAATATGGAAGTAGGATGACGTAAAATCAACAGAAGAGAAGTATCTCATACCCCTGAATTTTCTAATGACGTCTTTGATCGTCGGAGGCTGATCATTCTCCGGAGTTAGCTTTTCGTTCACAGATCGAGCGTCTAAACACACGCGCAGCGATCCGTCTGGCTTAGACACGACTACTAAAGGGTTAATGAATGGACTGCTAGCTTTCATGACGATTCCATCCCTCTCCATTTCTTCAATAATCTTGCCGACTCTGGAGTAAAATTTTTCCGGTATCGGATACGGCTTCTTCTTGAAGGGTAGCCAGTCTGTCACAAGAAGTGAGTATTGAAAGTTGGGAATAAGACCTGGTTTGGAATCGAACAAGTTCTTATATTTCAGTAGCAAATTCTGCAGCTGAATCTGTTCTTCTTCCGTACCCATGGCTTGCCTTGACTTCTCAGAAATGAGATCGAAGGGGTGTACGTCGTTATCGCCTTCTTCTAACACTTTATCCAAGGCCATTAAAATTTCCTCAGAGGCCTCATGGTCTTCGGTTTCCCTCGGAGATAAGGCGTCTGTTTCCCCGCAATAAGCAGATGGATCGTTTACATCTGAAGGGTTTAGCATAGCAGTCTCGGAAAAATCCGCCTTCCTGAATTGAATGGAGTTTGACTGCATGTCAATCATGGCTTGGTAAGACATTAGGAAGTCTGCACCCAAAATAATATTAAATTTAATGTTGGACATGGCTAGGAATACTTGAGGAAATATCGTCCGTCCAATCTCGACATCCAACAATGTCTGTTGTTTACACATGACAGACTTGTCCGGTATTATGCCTTTAATTTTCACGTGAGATACCGGTATGACAGGTATATCATTTCTGTCCCTCAGGTCTCTCAAAAATGCCGTCGAAATGACGCTAATCGTCGATCCAGTATCTATGAGACATTTTACGTGAACATTGCAGATCCGTGCTGAAATGATGGGTAACGTCGATGGTATTTCGCTGTTACGCTGACCAACTTCGTCCAACAAGTCTTCGGGCTTGGTAGTCCATGAGTCGACCTGTACCACAATCCATTCTCGAAGTTTAGTGATCTTGCCTTCAGGATTCAGGCTATCTCCTCTTACTGGAGATGGAGTTTTTTTTTGTCAGCACCTTGGCTGTGCTCCTGACTCGAGTTGTTATGTTGGCTTCCCCGAGCCTTGGCCTCTTGGTATTGAAGGCTTTCCGCCCCCACGATATCAGGGTTGGTATCCTGGGTTTGGATTGCTCTTCGCCATCGTTCGTTTTCCTGTGTCGAGTTTTGAAGGTCCTTTAGATATTTTTCCTTTTCTTCTTCTCGCCAGTCTCTCCTTCCTCTTGAGTGGCGGAAGTCCTGGTTTCGTTTCCAGCTCCTTCGATAATCTGAGTATGGACGCTTCCTCTCGTTACGTCTGGAATATTCCCAGTTTCTAATGGGTCTATTTCTGCGTACGGGCGATCGATCACGAGGTGAATCTTGCCCTCCAGGGTTACGTTTCCACGTTCTCCCTTGGTTGACTGATTTCGATTCTTCCTCCTTATTCGTTGTTACCTGATGGATCTGAGGTTCCGAGTTTCGTCCCTGACGAACTGGTTCCTTGGACGTCATGTCTAATTGTCTTAACAACGCCTCAGCCTGGATTGCAGATTGTGTATTTGAGGCTATCATGATCCTCTGCACATCTGGTGGTAACTGTCGTGTGATCAACTTAACCAACTCAGGTTCTGATGGTGGTGAGTCTAGTTCCCTTAATTTTCTTAATTGACTGGACAGGAAGTCCGCATATCTCGTGGGCGTAGATGATGCATATTTTCTGGCGTATAACTCCGTCCTAAGGTTGTATTGGACGTCGCTATTCCAGTACTTCTCCAGGAATGCTTTTTTGAAACTTTCGAAATCGTCAAACGAAAATCGAAATGCGACAAACCAGGTATGAACTGAGTCTTCCAGGAATTTTTCGGTGACTCTCAACTGCCTTTCTGGTGGAATTTTCGCATCGCGAAAGTAATCCTGCAGTTCCCGAATGAAGCCTTTCGGAGTCACGTTTCCTCTAACGTTATTGAATTTCTTGGGCTGGTCTTCGTGAAGACGAATTATATTTACTATTTGCGTCTGGCCGGTTGTATTCATTTGAGACGCGTTTACTGTCGGCTCTGAAGAAATGTCAATTGTATTCGCAGCGCCTGTCCCTGCAGTTGCAAGTGGAGTTGACGTCTGACACGTGCCGGTTACACGTTGCTCCAGTAACGCCTGCTTCTCTAGCAATGAGTTAGTGACCTTGCTAGTGTTCTCGTTCTGGATTTTCAGGAGATGCATTTCATGTACAAGCTCCTTAATTCCATCCGTGTACTCCTTTCGAATCCCTTCGGTTTCAGTTTTTGACTCAGTCGTGACCTTGTGTATGGCATTCATCAGGGTGGTTTTGATCGTTTTTATTTCGCCCCAACTATCCTCAAGCGACTCGTGGATATAATCCATCCGTTCTGAGCTATCGACTTGGGATGTCTCGATTTTGTCGAGAATGCCCTTTTCGACTTGTTGTAGCTTTTCGTTTAATCCAATGAATTTCTTCGCCCAAGCCGTTTTCGTAACCTTAAGGTCCTCTGAATTTGTGTCAATCTTTTCCTCAATATTCAGGAATGATTGTTCAACTTCGCCCTTGTATTTGTCGATTCCAGTTAATATGTCCTGCTGAACGTTCGCCAGTCGTTCACTGAATTCATTGGACATGCCCGCCATAGACTTGGCAATGTTTTCGTTTACCTCCTTTTTCATGGTAGCGAAATCATTTTTGACTATTACGAGCTCGCTCTGCATTGAGGCTAGCTTGCCGTTAAAAAGTTTAATGTCTGAACATATTTTTCCTAAACCTTCTTCAGTTTGGTTTTTAATGTCCGTCAACTTTTCTTCAATAGCTTCCCCGAGAGATTTTTCGAGGTTTATTTGTGCGTCACTGAGATCACTGAGTCCTTTCTCTAAGTGTACCTGACTATTGTTGAGTTCAGAGAGTCCTTTCTCTAAGTTTTTCTCTAAGTTAGTTTGACTATTATTGAGTTCAAAGAGTCCTTTCTCTAAGTTTGCCTGATTTCCACTAAGTTTTTCCTCTAAGTGAGCCTGATTTTCACTAAGATCATTAAGTTTTTTCTCTAAGTTTTTCTCTAGGTTAGTTTGACTAATATTCAGGTTGGCATTAATCCTCTCCTCCATTGCCAACAACATCTGCCTTAAGTCCTCCATAGTTACAATTATTCATTAAATGGCTATTCTGGTACTGGAAGGATTCTGATCGGAATACTGAAATATTGGGAATCGAACTCCATCAAATTTATGAAGGCACCGATTTGTCGATATCATGAAAGTTCCAAATTTTCACCAATATCGGTCGCAATTATGAAACTAACTTTAATTAATTATCATCGCAGCAAATTCAAATTTCTAATTACCAGCAAGAATTTGTTTTTAACAATATTCATACAAGTTACATTTAACATGTGCTTATGTTAGCCACAAGAATTTGGGCGAATAAATGTGTCAGAGTCAGCCTAATTTACTTGGTCATCTGATCTTGTCAATGTCATAAACACTGGACAGCACAAGATCATTTTCGAGCTTGGATAAGCCAATCTCGAGCCCCACGCTTGGATTAAGCCATCTTAAATGCCCCCATTTTTCCCGAGCTAAGCCCAGCCATCGAGCGAGGAATCCCAAGGTGGACCGTTCGATCGTTGGCTATCACTTTTTAGAGGCATTTAAGGGTTGTTAAGGATTGATGACCAAGCAGGATAAAAAGAAATATTAAAACAACACTCTGACATTTATTCACATAAGCAGACAAATAACAAAATATTCTTGATGATATTTTCCTTTTTACATAACAGAGCTTTCATAATATCGGATTTCTTCCTCGATTTAGAGTGACACGTGTTCATATCTCCAGCTCTACTGTGCTGTAAATGAAACCAAAGAAGTAATTAGGCCACTTGCCTTTTCAAACCAAACATTTGACTGAAAGAATTAAATAAACATGTGTTCAAAGTTTCACCAATTTAAAGTCGTCTCAACACGTGGTTTTTACAACGTACACAACTGAATTAGTCATTTACAGTGTTTAATATTGATCAATGACACCAACATGAACTTCAGTAGCAAAGAAAAACTGTTTCCAAAATTCTGAAAATTAATTAATTATTATCTTGATTATTATTATTATTTTATCATTCAATTAACCTGTTTCATTGTCACACGATCGTGTTCTTATTAATTCTCCACCGCATCATTTACCTAATGTTCATCATTAGCATTTCAGAGTAATGATTTTTAATTAATTATTAATGACTTATTTTCACAATATTTCAAAGCAATCATGCGGCTAGCAAATTTCTACCTTTGATCTTTGCATTTCGTTTCTATTCAAATTAATCTTAAAGTATTTCAGATTTTTAGAGATTTACATTACCAACGTGTGAGCTAGTTAAATAAATTCTGTTTACAAATCGAGTGCCTTCACAAAGTAACGAGATGATCTTTCCTTTTAAATCTCGCTAATTAAAAACAAATTGAATTCCTTCCTAGTCTTCCTTGACTTAATTTAATTAAACTTTCCCTTAAGGGCATGAAATTATTTCTTAAGGCAACACACAACGATGAATGTGATCCGCGTCACAGCGAGTGCGCGACCAGATCAAAATTAAATGAAATCAACATGGCACAAGAGAAATATACACATTTACACACACACATTCACACTTAGGGAAACACGTTTTTATGTACACTATTTACATCGAATCCTGATTTGGCAATTTTATTTATGATTTTTATCGATGGTCGGGACGCGTAATGTCTCGCAGAAATAATCCGTGTACAGAAATTCTCCTACATTAATGGTGGCTAGTGATCGAAGTCATGGGTATCACTTGGTAGAAACACATTTCACATATCAGCGCAAGTTCATCTAATTCATGAGATTATAATGGAAGATTCTAGTAAAATCCATAAGCACAACCATCATGTGGGCTACAGGCTGAATTTACCGCAAGCGTGAGCCTTACTCGCATTATTTTTACTTCCTACCCGTGAAATACACTCGCAAACACGTGCTCCACTAATTATAATCTATCTTGCGCTCCAAATACACAAGAATAAATCAATATCACCACTAATTCATCATTTACTCAATTATGCAACAAGTATCCCTCAGGATAGGCCATATTCCAGACCCTTCATGAGCAGAGCACATTCCATCTCACATTTAGGAACTCTACAGTAGTTTTATGGCTCACGAGCGTTTACATCTGTTTTACCCGATCTTTAATCAATATTATTATTATTTAAGTGATTATTACATCTACTGATTCTCCTGGAATATCGAAAAATTAGATGACTTCATCATAAAAAACAACAAGTGATTTTAAAAGACACTAGGTTCGACCCTATTCACTCAAGATGTACACGCAAATTTTCCGTCCGGTAACTTTCAATATCACAAAGAAAGTAGATTTATCGTGTGGTCAGTGATTATTAAACTTAAGCTCCTTAAGCATGGGAAGTCATTCAAAGACAACCTACATGTCTACTCTAATAGATTCCAAAATCTCATTCACACGTACCTAGTCTACCACGACACCTTAAGAAGTAGGAAAATGAAATATTTCTAACTACAGCAAACTGATAGATCTACGACTTAAGAAGAAAGACCTCTAGTTGTACAAAAGATAAGACAGATAAATTAAATTAAAAAGGTACTCAAGTTTTTGTAGAGTTCGATTCCCGACGACAGTCAGTTATTTCAGCATACTCCGGCCAGTCTCCTTCCCATTACCAGAGACGCCTTACATTTTACAGCTCCATGGAGGCTCTGCGATGGATGTCCCTCGATGAAATGATGTTGGTAATTGCGGAATTCTTCATCTTGAGATGTTCAATTCCAAGACGTCTTCCGTTGATTGCTGGTCACAAGCTGTAACTGAGATGACAAAATTAAGTATTTTGCACAAGCACACGCAGAATATAAACAGCTCGTCTACACTGTCACACTTAACTTGGCTCCTAGGCGTTTTTATTCCACAGAATTCACTAATTATCAGACTAAATTCTGGTAGAACGGGCGTCGACTTGACTTGAAAATTTTCCTTCCACGTGGTCCGGTAATGTGATGTCTCACGCAGCGAACAAGCATTAAGAAGAGCATAAAGAGCATTAAGCATTAAGAGAGCGATTCACTCGAAGCAAGGCCTTTTATCTAATTAGCCCAGGGAGGCGTGTTCTTCAGCGAGAACGGTAATTGGCTGATGATCTCCTTTAATTTGCGCAGACTATTCCAGAAACAAGCTGGGTCGCGCGTGCGAAGGCAGTCACGTGGTTAGCTATAACCTTGGCACAGTCTCGCCGATGACGTATCGCACCCCTCTGCATGACAAAAAAAACTCGTTCTCACCTCGCCACGACTTCCCAAGTGATGTGTTGCGGCTTCAAGCAGACAATAAAAATTTTGCTTTCCACTTGTTAAAATATTCATAAGGTCGCCAATTTTCACGGGGACAATAGTGATCTATTTTCTTAAGTGAACAGACATTTGTTGTACTTGTGCTAAATTATACTTTTATTCCAAGGGACAGGCTGAAGGTTTACCCATCTCACTTGTCCATCTGTCAGTGATGCACAATGGACTTCCACAAATAACTTCGGTTCCGGAAATTCCACATCGTGACCGTGACAATGTGCCTACTGTAGACTGGAAAGTTGATCTTCAGCAAACAGGCAGTACAATTCTTTCCATTATAGTATACAGTAGATCTATCTTTAACGGATTAACTAGCGTAAGCTAGAAAGGATCACTAAGGGCAGTTTTTCTTCTATTTGCTTAGCTGAAATCGTTACTGCTCACCTCCCTTTGGTCACAGATGGATTTTTCTGTACAAAAGCTTTATAGAGAAATGTTTAATAGAATGGCATAAACCACATGAAAATCCATCCAGTGGTTCTCGAGATTAGCCCTCGCAGACAGACAGATTGACAGGATCGAATACTTCATTTAATACCATGTAGATATACATGTTTTACATCAACTCACTTTTGACCTGAGCATACATTGTCTAATCACACACACACACACACACACACACACAAATACACAGGAAGTCGCTTGATGAACTTGGGATTTCTTACCGCAACATCCGCACGGTTTTCAGACACCAGGGATATTACATGTGGAACAGGTGAAATACTGTGGACAGTGGAAGGGAATTATTTATTAAAATAATATTTACACATCGAAGGAAGGGAAAGTACTCTGAGAACGTGCCATTCTTCCAATAAATGGAGTTGTTCAAAGTATAATAGGAGGAAAGATAAACGAGAAGGCAGCTGAGCATATTGACTTGATCGCTATCCAGCAGGGCTCACCTGTTGGTTTCACTACTGATCCTACCAATCAGGATGCAAACGAGAAAACTCTAGCCCGCAACACTACAGTACGCTATCAACCCGTACTGTCGAGATAAATATCAATTAACATTTAATGAAATCATTGAATTGATCAGCGTTTTCGTGTACGGACACTGGTGGCTTTCACGAGACTGCAGCCAGAGTTCTTCGTGCCTCGAGATGGGAGGTGACTCTTTTTGCTACTAAAGTTGTAAGATAGCTGATACTGTGTGCATAATAATAATAATAATAATAATAATAATAATAATAATAATAATAATAATAATAATAATAATAATAATTGCCCCTTCTCCGTCCAGTTGAACTGCGCGCCTTCTAGAAGGCCATCTGTGCTGTGAATCCTAAACTATGTATCTGAAGCTATTTGGACCTCTAATCTTTAGATGTATCTACTATGAGCCCATGTGCCCCCTCTGGTGGGAGTACGGACTATTATTTTTAATGGAATTATCTATTGTCAATGGTGGTAAACCTTAAGTGTTTGTAGATGTTTTATGTGCTAAGGTCATCAGCACTTCTAGGGCTTCCTTCTTGCTTAGTTATTAACCAATCAGGAATATTGGTGTATTTTTCTCCAGCCAATTAGAATTAGGGGTGTGTACAGGCATTCTGCCTAGCTCAAGAGAGTTCTGGAACTTTCCCCACTGAGTTGCAATAAAAGCTGAGCGCTTTCGGGTCGTATTGTCATCTTCATCGCACCGGCCTAGTGTGTGTACGGAGTATTTTAGGAGGCAGGAGGAGGGCCCAATAACCCAAGGTAATGGCAGACATCTCTTAGCATGTAATAGCTCCAAGCAGTTAACTTGAGGGGAAGGTTTCAAACTTCTTTCATTAATGTAAAAATCTAAAGACTTAGTTTAAATTGAAATTTTCGGCAAGTCTGAGGACTGTGTTCAAATCCCTGCTGGGAAACATGTAATTTAGGGAATAAAGAGTGTTCCCACTCAACTTGGTAAGGGCCGACTAAGATTTTCCAAATGTTTAAATTCTCTAGACAGTTTTGGAACCTAATATTTCGCATCTAGTCACCCTCTGTAGTATAGGCTTAGCCTCTGCAACTTCGGGCCATAAGCCCATGTGGGATTTTAAGTGTCTTTCAAAAGGGGTGCAAGTGCTTCGCCTCCCAGCATTTTCTTTTCTTTTGTACATTAAGGCCATTTAGAATGGGCACTCATTGCTCGTGTTTAAATTGTCATTATTTATAGACGAGTGTGTAATAGACTGTGGAGCAGAAATGACAGTAAACACAGTTTTTGAAGTTTGTCTAGTGTAAATATGGCAAGAAGCGTGTGCATCTGTAGTAAATTTTGGAGCTCAGTCTCCTATAATGTAAGTGAGTGGAGCAAATACGCTCTTGTCGCATAGTGTACCTTTAGAGCTACAACACTCATTCCTTGTAAACGATTGTGTGGATAATCTTCTCTAGTGCACCTGATTTTTGACTTTAAGTCCTTGTTATTGTGGGACCTGATTATCTCATCTTTACATTAGTATTGTTAATTCAGATTTTCTAATTATCTATCAAATTTTAAACTAAAAAAAGGAAAGAAATAAAATTTCAAAATTTAGTGCTTTAACTTAAACTCTGATCTTTTCACTGGCCACCCATTCAACTTAGCACCTTCTTACACCTCGGCGTTCCACGAAATCCCCGGAATAATAATAATAACACCGGGTGAGTTGGCCGAGTGGTTAGGGGCGTGCGGCTGTGAGCTTGCATCCGGGAGATAGTGGACTCGAACCCCGCTGTCGGCAGCCTTGAAGATGGTTTTACGTGGTTTCCCATCTTCACACCAGGAAAATGCTCGGACTGTACCATAATTAAGGCCACGCCCTTTCACATCCCTTCGTCGCCATAAGACATGTCTGTGTCGGTGCGAGGTAAAGCCACTTGTAATGATAATAACAAGTTCATGAAATTGAGCTAAGACTGGGCTCCAAATATCGTATGGAAAACCTCAGTACATGGAAGGATCCGCTCGTTATCTAGATGAGAAACTTCTGAAGACTAAACTCGGCAAAATGAATCAAGTCAACACGTTGAAGAACCTAGGAGAAGTAATTCAGTCATCAGGCTTGAATCGTGGAAAGGATCTCTAAATTACAGAACAGTTATAACAAAAAAATCGATATCCAGGTACGCAAAATTAAGACATTACAACTCAGTTATCAAACCTGAAGCACTATATGTCTCGGAAACCTTGATCATTGGAGGCAGAACATTCATTAAAGACATAGAGAAAGAGGAGAGGAAAATATTGAGCAAAATTTTCAGTCCAGAGTGTCTTGGAGCGTGAGACTTTGGTTCGGGGAATACAACTGGAGAGGAGGACCAGGACGTCACCCAGGTGGCCTCACCTGCTATGCTGAACAGTAGTCTTGTGGGGGAAATGAAAATATTGGAAGGGATACACAAGGAAGAGGGAAGGAAGCGGCCGTGGCCTTAAGTTAGGTACCATCCCGGCATTTGCCTGGAGGAGAAGTGGGTAACCACGGAAAACCACTGTGAGGATGGCTGAGGTGGGAATCGAATCCCTCTCTACTCAGTTGACCTCCCGAGGCTGAATGGACCCTGCTCCAGCCCTCGTAGCACTTTTCAAATTTCGTGACAGTTCGACCCGGACCTCAGTGGGGTGGCAGCTAATCATATTAACCACTACACCTCAGAGGTGGACGCCATGATACTTACCCCTCCAACACTTGCGGGGGCTACCCCCGTAGCCCACCAGTTTCTTTTCTGTGATAGTTGCGATGGGGAGGGGGTAGAGAAGGGCGGTTTCAGGTAGCTTCCTTCCTGTTAAACCGGTGGCTATTTAGTGTAGAGATGAGGAATCTGATTCATTTAGAAGAAGCGATTCATTTGAAAAGATTCACTAATATGATTCGCTCATTCCATTACCACGTGACGGAGAGCCGAAAGCGAAACCATGGACTCACATAAACCATTCCGTTATGTCCTTTATAACTGCTACTGCTTTACAAGTTTACAAGTTACAAGAAGTTAAATGTTCAATGTTAAATTCTACACAACTGTCCGACTAATCTTTTCCAAATATAATTAGCTACCATTATAAACTATTCGACAATCGAATTCGAAATGTATGGTAGATACGAACATTCTTGTGGCCGTGTTCCACACGTTAGTTCACAGTACTTCACGAGAACGAGAACGGGAACGGGAACAGGAACGGGAACGGGAACGGGAACGAGAACGGGAACGGGAACGGGAACCTTGAATAAACTTAACATTTTGTAACGAGCTGGAAGTTGAGTGTATATTACAGTTCTGGGAAGTGTGTGACTTGAAACGGCGTGATAATTTCTTATTTAAAAATATATTTTATCCTGTAAGCTTAGGTTACGAGTATTTGACTTGTGAACCAGACTTTAAGTTCAGGTTATACAAAAAATAACAGAGTCGTTCTTCACAGGTTGTCACTGATTCAAAAATGGCGGATGCCCGATTTGGCGATGTGAATCAGAACGAACGAGGAACCAAGAAACGAGCTGCGGCTGCCATCTCTCGATTCAGCTTTCGATTCACAAACGATTCGATTAATTTCGTTCACTGAATCATGATTCAGTCGTTCAGTGCAATGATTCATTCATTATGAATCACGCGTTCAGAATCTCCCCACCTGTAATTTAGTGTGCGATAGCACGTCTTCAGAGGTTGGACCTGTGCTCAAGTCAGTGTTAAAGTTGAGAGTGCTACACGAGTGCTGGCGTCACTCTGGCTGCTAACCATGAGAATATTATCCCACAGTGGTTGGACGAAAACAGTGACGATGGTGAAGAAGATTTTGTAACGGAACAAGTTTTGCACTCTGATACTGAGGAAGTAGATAACGATTTTAGTGAAAATGGTGACCAGTCTACTTCGGATAGCGAACAAATGCTGATAGTGAAGAACATAGTATAACTAATTGTGCATTAACGGTCTGCAAAATCTCAGAAGAAGCTTGAAATAGAAATAGAACGTATTATAAATGAACAATTATTAATTTAAGACAAAAACGAATTAAGTAAGAATGTATTCAATCAAAACGGAAATAAAATTGTGGGCTACATATGTAGCAAAATTGCGTGCGAGTACCGCAGGGTTACGGATCCAAATCCAGCCTAAATTGGGACACTACTGCGTAGTAGTCAGACCGGCGTGCCTTTACGCTGCAGAAACACGAGCGAAAATGGAAGATTATGTCGATTGAGAAACAGGAAAGGAAGTTCCTCAGAAAAATTCTGGGTCCCAAGAAAGTGTTCGAGGGTTTTGTCTTCCACCTAAGGTCAAACAAGGAACTGTATGTGAGAGTTTCATGCTCACCTGAAGAGAAATAATCCGGAGAGACTGACGCAAAAAAATTTCACTTTACAGGAAAAATGGAAATCTCATCCCCGCTCGCTGAAGGAGGTGCACAAAGACTTGCGGGACCATTTTCAGGAAGAAAGTTGCGGGGTTGAGGGATGAACCAGAGAAAGAACCTTTGGTTATTATGTAAACAAAATGGTGTAAGCCTAAGAAAGAGAGGCGAGTAGTTAGTGTAACCACAGTTCGCAGTTGTTTGTGTACCGGGCGAGTTGGCCGTGCGGTTAGGGGCGCGCAGCTGTGAGCTCGCATCCGGGAAATAGTGGGTTCGAATACCACTGTCGGCGGCCCTGAAGATGGTTTTCAGTTGTTTCCCATTTTCACAACAGGCAAATGCTGGGGCTGTACCTTAATGCAGGCGACGGCCGCTTCCTTCCTATTCCTGGGCCTTTCCTGTCCCATCGTCGCCGTAAGACGTGTAGGTGCGACGTAAAGCAAATAGCAGTTCTTTGTGTCGATCTAAATAATAAAAACAATAGTTTCCGCCATTTCCAAACACCTGTTTCATAGTTGGATGCCCTTCCTGACACTGTGCCTCTGTGGTAGTTTGTGGTGTGGTGAGTTGTATGTAGATGATGATAATCATAATATTAATGGTCCGCCTACGTGGTGTAGTGGTTAACGTGATTAGCTGCCACCCACGGAAGTCCGGGTTCGAGGGCGAAACCAACCCTGGAGGGTAAACTGATTAAGAAAGAAGAATGAATAATAATAATAATAATAATAATAATAATAATAATAATAATAATAATAATAATAATAGATTATGGTGTACTAATCACAAGAATTTCGAAGACTTCAAGGAACAACGGAAACACACAGCAAAAATTCTTCGGAATACGAAAAGAAAGTACGAGAAAGAACAGCTGCACAACATAGAAAATTTCAAGAGAAACAACACAAGAGATTTCCATAGAAGGTTTAAAAACAAAATCAAAAATTCTCCCCTGGTAATCTATGTTTTAAAAGTGAACAAGGGAAACTCATTATTGGCGACAAGAAGAATTGCGAGTATCTGACCAACTATTTCCAGAATCTTCTGAACTGTGAACCTCCTGAAGATGGATTGCTGTTTGGAGAGCCTCAATTCAAGTTGAATGATTCATTACCACCAAATAGGGAAGAAATTAGGGACATCATTAAGCAACTAAAAACAACAAAGCTCCTGGGAAAGATTCAATTACTGCAGAGTTATTCAAATTTTGCAGGTGAAAATATAGTGGAAAAAGTAGAGGAATTATTCGCTTTTATTTGGGGAAAAGAAGAAATACCAAGTGATTGGAAAAATGCACTCATTCATCCTTTACACAAAAAAGGGGACCAAACTAACGTCAACAACTACAGAGGTATCTCTCTTCTTCCTATAGCATACACAATTCTATCCAAAGCATTGCAGCGGAGGCTTGAAACACATCTAGATAAACAAATTGGTGAATACCAGGCAGGGTTCAGGAAAGGGCGTTCATGTGCTGAGCAGATTTATATTCTAAAATCACTTATAAAATTAAGATCAACGAGAAATCAGAAGAGGACAATCATAACCTTCGTTGATTTCAAAATGGCATATGATTCCATAGATCGTTGAGTGCTCATGAACGTTCTGCAGGAGTTTGGAGTGGATGAGAAATCTCTGGCCATAATTCGGCAATCTCTTACAAACACCTTTTCTCAAGTCAAATTTATGGGCGAACTCTCAAATCCATTTGAGATAAAAACGGGTTTGAGGCAAGGAGACAGCCTTTCTCCACTACTCTATAATTGCATTTTAGAAAAAGTTATTAGGGAATGGAGGCTGAGAATGACTGAAAATGGAATGAAGAATGGGGTAAAGATAGGTTGTGGTAAAAATGCGATGATGTTGGATTGCCTTGCCTTCGCAGACGATGTCGTTCTTATTACAGACAACCGTCAAACAGCCAAGAAACAAGTCGAAGAACTACAAAATGTTGCAGTCAAAACAGGGTTAAGAATCTCCTTCGAAAAAACAGCATTCATGGATTCTATAAAAAAAGGCGACATGGACAGACTTGTTACATTGTATGGGGATATCCAGCGTGTGCAAAAATTTAAATACCTGGAAGAAATACTCACCCCCAATGGAGATGAAAAGCAAGGATTAAAGGAGAGGGTGAGAAGGATGGAGTTGGCATTCAGACTATGTCATGACTCCTATAAGTCAAAGTCTCTCTCAATTCAGGTCAAGTTAGAACATTACTGCACAGTGGTTAGAACAGAGTGCCTTTATGGAGCAGAAACCTTGACGAGGATGGCTGACCCACTCCTTGAAAAAAGAGAAAGAAGATTCTTGCGAAAATCTTAGGCCCTAGAAAGTCGACGAGTGACCCAAACACATTCCGGTTAAGATCGAATTTGGAGCTCTACAAGACAGTAGAAAGAATCACGACTGTGATGAGAAAAAGGAGACTGACGTTTTATGGGCATATCAGAAGAATGAACCCTGAGAGATTGGCCAACAGGATACTTCTTCTGCAGGAAAGGTGGAAAAAACAACCGGGATGGCTTACACACGTGCACAATGACTTGGCAGAAATAGGTATCAAGGAGGAGGATAAGAAAGAAAGGACATCATTTAGGAAGAAGGTTGCGGGAACGAGGGATGCGTCTGAAGAGCAACATGCGAAGCCACGGAACATCTCGGTGGAAGAACGACAAGAAGAATTCAAAGACTCAAGAATCTTTGGCGAGAGTGTAAAGAGAAGGGTATCAGTCTGCGTGACAGGAGGAAGATTGTGTAATCGTGGCCCACAGGTGGCCGTATCGATAAATAATAAATAATAAAATAATAAAATAAGATCATTTACAAAAAAAAGGCCAAAACCAATTGGTTTAAGGAAGTTGAAAAGGATCTGAGAGTTCTTAAGATTACCGAACTCATGTTAAAGAAAGGTACAGCCAAAACCGTGACCAAAGACGAAACTAAGAGGTTCCAAGTTAAGAACAACACCAGAAAACCGATTAAGATATTAGAGGAGGAAAGGAGGAGGAGATCAGTTAGAATGAATAACTATTGGGAGAAGAAAAGAGCACAAGCATCTAAGAAGTGGTTGATCTGACGTACCCCAAAGATGGGTGATTCGAAATGAAGAAGAATAAATCATTAGGAAAATCTTAGGAGCAAGATACACCCAAGAAGGTTACAGGTTATAATCAATCAAAAGAACGGAAAACTTCTCGAACATCGAATCTGACATTAGGAAAAGACGAATGAAATTCTTCGGCCATCTCACTAGATTACCGGAAAATCGATTGACAAAAAGGATAATAGATTATATAACCTCGCTTAAGAACTCAACACCCTGGCTTAAAGAACTTCGAAAGGACCAAAAAACGCAAACATAAGTTCAACAGACATTCAGACTTTAGGCACAAAGTAAACAACTGGGAAGTTACATGAGAGCAAACCACGACAAAAACAGTACATTCTCGGAAAGAATGAAAACCAATTGGAAAAACGAGAAGAACTCACAGAAGAAATGATTGACTTATTTGCTTAACGTCTTCCAATATTGGGAGAGCTCGCTAATAATAATAATAATAATAATAATAATAATAATAATAATAATAATAATAATAATAATAATAATAATAATGATGATAATAATAATAATAGCGAGTTCCCCCAGAGAAGCCTGGTACAGCTCATTCGAGGAGACCTGCACGTCTATGAGGATATGGCCCTACCTATGATGAAGTTCACTGTTGATGACGGCAAACACACCCAGGTCAGCAGCAAATGCGATTAACCAAAGAAAGGTAAAATCCTCGTCTCGGCCGGGAATTGAACCCGGTACCCTCTAGGCCAAAGGCCAGCCCGCTAACCATTTAGCCATGGAGCCGGCCTGTATGTAGATGAAGCTCATTCCTCAGCCTGAACGTGAAGGCGCGCCAGCTATTTAGGTTTAGGTTTCTTGTGCCAGAGCATCCTGGTCGTGTTCGGCACTGCTCAAGGCAGAACGACCCCATGCGACGGACGAATCACCATTAACAGCGTCATATACCCTCACTCCACATGAACAGAGTGGAGAGGATCGGACTTGAGCCTAGGCTTTGGCGTGCAATCAACCTCGCCAACCAACATTCTGATGGCGAACTTCTTTGATGTCAGCAGGAGCTGAATGTACTCCCAGTTCATCCCCTGTCAGCTACACAACATCCTGTGACCGTGATAGTGTTGACCACATCTCAGTACACATGGCCAGGAAATGGTCATGTCTTACATCATTTCCCACAGCCCACACAGTAGACAAATACCGAGTGAAACTGCCTTATCATATGAACGTCTACTGTTGTAGAACCCGTGGTCGTGGTGGTGGTAAAAATTGTCTTAAAAGGAAGTACACCAGAGCAAATATTCTCTCTTTACACTGATCAGAGTGGACGTGGTGGAGGTCCGACATTTTGTTGCTGTTGCATTTGTTGATTGGGTCATCAGTCCAAACTCTGAAATGATACAGCACTTCACGCAACCCTATCCTGTGCTAACATTTTCGTTTCTACGTATCTACTATATTCAACATCTGTTTGCCACCTTGGGCTACCCCTACTGTTCTCAGCGCCTACATTTTCCTCAAAAACCAAGTGAACAAGTCCTTAAGATGTGCTCATCTCTTCTTCTGCTCAAAGTTTACCAAATCGTTTTCCCCTCACCAATTCGATTCATTCGATTAATTCGTGCTTCGATCTGCCCATCTCACCTTCAGCATTCGTCTGTAATATTACATTTCAAAACCTTCTATTCTCTTTCTTTCTGAGCTGGTTACGTCAATGTTTCACTCCGTACAACGCCACGCTCCAGATGAAAGTATTCTAAAAGATCATTCTAATTCCTATATCAACATCCGAAGTGATCAAATTTGTTTTCTTAAGAAAGACCTTCCTTGCTCCTGCTAGTCTGCAACTTATGTCCTCCTCGTTACTTAGTCTGCTATCCAAGTAACAATATCCATCTTCTTCCCCTCTTTTCCAGGTCTAACAGTTCCTGCATCACATGACTTTATTCGACTACACTTCATTACTTTTGTTTTGGATTTACTTTCAACATCTAATATTCCTCCAACACTGTGTCTGTATAATTCATCAATTTCTCCGGATCTTCTCCAGATTGAGATAAAATAATATCTTCTGAAAATCCCCGAGTTTCGAATTTCTCTTCTTGACTTGTTATTCACTTTCAAAATTCCTATTTGATTTCCTTTACCATTACCAGCACTGAGAAGGAGGGTTGACAAACTGCATCCTTGTCTCACTCCCTTCTGGGTTGCTGCTTCTTTTTTCATGACCCTCCATTCTTATCCATGCAGACAGATTTTTTTCGAGTTGCTTTAAGTTACGTGGTTCTAGGACTTTTCGTACCACTGGATATTTCGTACCATGTGACCTGCTCATTTCCTGCGAAGTGTCAGCTGATGACTTTAAAATATTTAGGAAACGACATTCCGTACCACTTGAAAGAGTGGAAAGTATTGTGAAGTAAAAACGATGTCCTAATGAATCTGTCCATTACTGTAGCAGAAGCGTGTGCGCGGTGTCACCACTACTGATGTTAACTTCCCGTCGGGCGCAACTGATTCTTTTCTCGTATTCCTCAATCGTGGGGACCTAGCTACTTCCACCTTTCAGTAGTTTCTTGTTTCCACGTGACCTTCAAACCCATATCTGCCACTCCATCAGAATCTTCTATTTTACTTATCTGGTAACGAAATAATGTTGTAGTTTATAAATATTCACAATGGTAGTAATATTATCCATCCATAAGCTCGTCAGGCACATTCCGCCCGAACACCAAGTAGGCCTATGTTTATATTGGGTTGTTTTGTTTATAACCCTTTATGGGGGTATATGCATATATATAATAATACTGCCGAGGGAATCAAAGTATCGGTGACACCGAGTACTCTCAAACGGTAGGTAGTAATATTATGCAGCGAGTAAAACGCCAAATTAAGAATGGAGGCCGTGGTAAAAAAAAAAAAGATCTCCAATAAGCATTCCAGAATAACCTCAGATAGCGCAGTGGAAAGCATGCTAGATAATATTAGAAAATTAAAAGAGAATGGGAGGAGAAATAAGGGACATGATGGGTGAAAATAGATGAGAAACCAAGATAAAATTTGGAAATAGATATATTAGAAGAATTAAATCAAGCTCTTACAATATTACATGAATAGAAGTCTGTACAGATACGGAATTTTCCCAACCACAAGTAATACAAATTTGTTAGACCAAGAATAAAATATCCAAGAGAATGAAAGCAAATAAGAGAATAGGCCAGGAGAGGAAAGGGATAGACAAGAAAAGGATGAATACGGTACAAAGAGAAATGTTGAACAACGAGAATAAGAAAAGGATGTACACAGTTACGAGATTGGAGTATACCAGCATGAAGTCTTCTAAGCAAAAGTCTAAATGTAATATGAAAGTCGCCACCTCTTCAATTATCACCCGAATAGGCACAAATTAACGTTGTCATGCAGGCGTAAGTCACTGTATACTACAATGAAACAGTTTCGAAGTATGCAAAAACATAAATGGCGAAACACTGATTAAGCACAAGTGTGTACAGGAGTCGCAGAGTTGCCGATATACCACACGCACATTTGGAAAGAAAATTGTCACTAGTTAGTCAATAGAGGCTTAGATATTGAAAATACAAGTGAAATCTCGGCCTGGAAATGCACTGCTCCCAGTTAGAATATGCAAAGAAAATAGCTCCAAATGCAACATAGAAGTATTTACAATAAGGACATTATCAGTTTGTCATACCAAGTAGTTCTGCCCGAAAATGGAGAGTCCAGGGCACATGTCGCTAAGGACGGAGATGACGTTAAAGGTTCCTCCCTCCACACAGGCCAAAGTCCATCTCAACACATTCAGAGGAAGGCCGGGTATTTATAGTGTGGAATAATGAGAAATATGTCTGGAAGATTCCAGAGGTTAGTGGAGCATGCGTGACAAAGCAGGCGATGTCACGTGACGTCAGGCGGCGAAAATGAAGTTAGTTTATCGTAGATCGTAAAGGTGGATAGAGCAGAGTTCGTGCAAGGTATGATGTGTGCAAATTCACATAAGTATGTAAGTTCCAGTTGAAGAGAAAATGCGGTTTATATCATGATGAGGCTAAGTCTATATTAATAGTAGAAAAAGGTTATGTGCGTGGCGAGGTTCATAACAGTAGTTGCCGGTGAAGTGAGGAGTCCGTTACATGTTCCAGGATTTAAACTTTAAAAATTTGGCTTTCTTATGGTAATATTTACGTAAACGTACAGTTCAAAAGGGCAATTATTTAAGTAATATACCGGTAGAAATTTTCTTCAGCAAATATTTGAGGAGCTAACTTTCAAAACGAATATGGCCACTTATGCATTTTTTTACAAGAGAACGAAGAAACTTATAGCATTTGAACATTTACCTCGATGACTTTGAAATCGTTAGCTTTTATTCCAATGGTATTTACAAAAATCATCTGGATTTATTAACTTTTGAATTAAAATGTGGATATATTCTTCTTATTATTAATCTACTTACCCTCCAGGGTTGGTTTTTCCCTCGGACTCAGCGAGGGATTCCACCTCTACCGCCTCAAGGGCAGTGTCCTGGAGCGTGAGACATTGGGTCAGGGATACAACTGGGGACGATGACCAGTACCTCGCCCAGGCGGCCTCACCTGCTATGCTGAACAGGGGCCTTGCGGGGAGATGGGAAGACAAGGAAGAGGGAAGGAAGCGGCCTTGACCTTAAGATAGGAGAAGTGGGTAACCACGGAAAACCACTTCGAGGATGTCTGAGATGGGAATCGAACCCAACTCTACTCATTTTACCTCCCGAAGCTGAGTGGACCCCGTTCCAGTCCTAGTACCACTTTTCAAATTTCGTGGCAGAGCCGGGAATCGAACCCGGGCCTCCGGGGGTGGCAGTTAATCACACTAACCACTACACCACAGAGGCGGACATGTGGATATATTAAGTTTTGAAATACAATGGTAGGGAGTTGTGAAGATTTGACACGAAATATTATGTACCCGAGGAGAAAACAATACAATTTCTTAAGAAAATAATACTGTACATGCTATAAAAAACAAATTATTTTCGTCTCAAAAACCACTTTCACAATTTATAAAACACCGTTTTGGATTTCTTACTTTATTTTTGCTGAATTTGCATTGTCTGATTTGGTAGCGAACTACAAAGCACAAAGGGACTCGCTGGTTAAATGTGCACGGCTTTCTCAAATTCGAGGCAGCTGCATAGTTCTGTCTGTTCATCCTCAACATTAAGGTCCTCCTTCCCAACAGAAACCTCGATTAGCTGGCTGTACCAAAACGAATTGGATTCTTTTCTCCAGTCATTCCCATAATGTTCCTGAAGCAGTTTTTTGTAATAATATGTTGGTTGGAATTGTAACAGTAAGCTCCAAATAATGTTGGCGAAGCCTCGCAAGACTGGTAAAATACATTAATGTCATCGTCATCTGTTTACCCTCCAGGTTCGGCTTTTCCCTCGGACTCAGCGAGGGATCCCACCTCTACCGCCTCAAGGGCAGTGTCCTGGAGCTTCACACTCTTGGTCGGGGGATACAACTGGGGTGTATGACCAGTACCTCGCCCAGGCGGCCTCACCTGCTATGGTGCCTTGTAGGGGAATGGGAAGATTGGAAGGGATAGGCAAGGATGAGGGAAGGAAGCGGCCGTGGCCTTAAGTTAGGCACCATCCCGGCGTTTGCCTGGAGGAGAAGTGGGAAACCACGGAAAACCACTTCCAGGATGGCTGAGGTGGGAATCGAACCCACCTCTACTCAGTTTGACCTCCCGAGGCTGAGTGGACCCCGTTCCAGCCCTCGTACCACTTTTCAAATTTCGTGGCAGAGCCGGGCCTCTGGGGGTGGCAGCTAATCACGCTAACCACTACACCACAGAGGCGGACATACATTAATGTTTGAAATTAAAAAGTTTAGAGCCATCTGAAAAACAGTGAATTTATGAAGTTTTGATCGCAACAAACATGCACATGCAGGTATCAAGTTTTGATTAAAAACATCATATTCCAGACGTGTTTGTCATGGAAAATATTGAGTTTCGGTACAAAATGGTAGTAAGTTTCGATACAGCTCAAGAAACCAAGCATAATTCGACATAAAACAGGATTTTGAAATTTTTCGAGATATTGAGTTTTGAAAGTTAGCTCCACATTTGTTTCTGATTTCTAAAGTGTGTCTGTCGGGCTCATTATGCCTGATGGCATGGAAATGGAATTCCAATTGGAAATCGAGTGATACGGATCGTTCTGGAGTAAATATTTGGGGATTACGGGAAAACCGTTCGCTGGCAGATAACGGCCAGGTGGTACGAAATGTCCGGACACCGCTTTACGGTCACCGACACAGATCGGTCTTATGGCGACTATGGGATAGGAAAGGCCTAGGAGTGGGAAGGAAATGGCCGTGGCCTTAATTAAGGTACAGTCCCAGCAGTTGCCTGGGATGAAAATGGGAAAACCACGGAAAACCTTCTTCAGGGCTGTCGACAGTGGGGTTCGAACCTACTATCTCCCGGATGCAAGCTCACAGTTGCGCGCACCTAACCGCACGGTAGACTGATTTTTATATCTGAAGCCAATCACCTTCAGAATTTCAAACAGCTTGATCCAATCAACATTATCAAATGCCTTTTCTAGGTCTACGAACCACAATCATGGGATACACCATATCTTACCATTTCCAAGACCTAAAAATCAGAGATTACTATTTGTTATCTCATCACGCATTATTTTAGAGCTGATTGAAAGTTAAATTTTTTTACGTTAGCACATACAGCCTCGGTAGCGCAGTAGGCAGCGCGTAAGTCTCATAATCTTAAGGTCGTGAGTTCGATCCTCACCCGGGGCATGAATTTTCGTTATAATTTCTTATTTTGTATTGAAATGTGCTTTTAATGTGTACGGTATTTTAAGGAATTTTTTGGAAAAACAGCTGTGCACCACTGCCGGAAATGTGACTTGGAATTGTAGATGTTGGCCTACTTCGGATTTTGTGTACGCCTTCGGCCGAAATACATTGAAACTTTAACAAATATAATCAGGATTAGTGTGATCAGCTACCACCCTTGGAGGCCCGGGTTCGATTCCCGGCTCTGCCATGAAATATGAAAAGTGGTACGAGGGCTGGAACGGAATCCACTCAGCCTCGGAAGGTCAAATGAGTAGAAAGGGGGAGCTTTCGATTCCATCCTCGAAGTGATTTCCTGTGGTTTCCCCTCTTCTTCTCCTGTGAAATGCCGGGATGATACCTGACTTAAGGCCACGGCCGTTTCCTTCCCTCTTCCTCGCTATCACTTCCGATTTTCCCTTCCCCCTACAAGACCCCTTTTCGACATAGCAGGTGAGGCTCCCTGCCTATGTACTGTTCCTCCCAACCAGATGTATCCAACCAAATGTCTCACGCTTAAGGACAATGTCCTTGTGGTGATAGAGGTGGGATCCCTCGCTGAGTCCTGGGGAGAAGCCAACCCTGCAGTGTTAATGGATTAAGTAAATACCTAAATAAGAAGGGGTGAATTGTGTATCGATTTAAGCGATAAGATCGGAACACAGGACTTCAAGTACACGATCAGATTTTAAGTGCTACTATTTTAGCAATGTGAGGATAAATTCATTTACAGTTTTACAATATACATATATCACTAAAAAATTAACTTCATAGAGTATTTGTAAATGCGGTCTCATAACACATGTTAAGGATTTGACAGGGGTTTTAGGTGTAGAACGATAATGTACAGGTTGTTTGAGAGAGAAGAACAAATAACCTTGAGGAGGGTAGGGATTAATGTCCGCAGTTCGTAATATATGATTTCCTTTAAATTTAGTGAATGGTTTGTCCGAGGCAAGAGCGTGAAGTAGAGTGCGATGTTTGTGAGGTAGGTAGTAGCTTCGTTTCTCCCTCGGCTTATACCACCCGCCGTACCATGCGTTAGGCATTATGCATGCGTAAGTTGTAAGAAAACGTTCTACGCACAATAAGCGAACGTTTTTACGTTGGAAAATATTGTAATGTGTATCACCAAAGCCCTATGTCGTTCGTCATTAAATACTACCTGAGCTGCAAACATCAAGTGTTCAACTTCATTTTTTAATTTTTGAAACAGGACATTATTTGACGTTATATGTATTCAGGTCCCTACAAATAACAAGCAGAAAAATATGTGTACTTGTCTCCCAAACACTGCATTTATACAGGCTATATCTCACTTATACCGACAAAAAATCAGGGATACTCTTCGTGTTAAATAACGATGGTGCAATCGGATTGGCGGTGAAAACTTTTCTTTTCGAGAAAAGTAGGTTACTTCGTTACTTCCGGGAGTGCCAGTAAAATAGTCGAACTCTCTGCCAGAGCGCAAATCACACAATTAACTCAGATACCTGCTCCACACACTGAACTACTCAACACATATCACTCGGAGTGCCTGCTTTTATACGCCCTAAGTTCTAGTATATTCGGGGTGCAGCTAGAATAGTAATGTTCGCCTTCCACTCAATACAATACAAGGAGAGACCGTCACATGCCCTCAGGCTTGTCTCACTCAACTGTCTGGAAATACCGAAGTGGGCTGACAGTCACATGAGCACGTGCGAGGCGGGGTTTCCTGGGCTTTCTTCTATCTGCATAGAAAGGCGAAATCGACTGCGTTATACCTTGTCAAGGACCATTCCAGTTTCATATTATTATCAATAACAAACAGCTTTCTCAGTAAAATGAAATTTAAAGCTGAAATAGTATTTGTTTTGTTTCATTTAATTTGCACCTGATTGTTTTTTGTTTAGAGTTGCCATTACTTTTTTGTATAGGCTGGCCAATCATTTTTATATAGAATAGCCATTATTTTTAATAGCGTGTCTATTAATCTTTTACAAACTGGCCATTAAATTTTGATAGAGTTGGAATTTAATTTTGTATAGAGTCGCAATTAATTTTTCTATAGAATGACCATTAATTTTTGTGTAGAGTGGACATTAATGTTTGTATAGCATTGCCATTAATTTTGTATAGCATGCCCATTTTTGTACAGTTAACATTAATGTTTTTTAAACTGGTTATTAATTTTTGTATGGAGAGGCTATTAACTTTTGTCTAGATTGGCGACTAATTTTCGTATAAAATGCCCCTGGCGTTTTGTATAGAATCACCATTACTTTATATATAGAGAGAGAGAGACCATTCATTTTTGACTAAAGTGGTCATTAATTTTTGTCCAGAATGACCATTCATCTTTATATAGAATGGTCATTAACTTTGTGTAGAATGAACATTAATGTTTGTATAAAGTGGCTATTGATATTTTTCTATATTGGCCATTAATTCTTTAATTAATTTTTGAACAAAGTGTCTATTAATTTTTGTACAAATGTCCATTATTTTTTGTATATAGTGGCCATTTATTTTTGTGATTAGTGGCTATTAATATTTTTGTAGGGAGCCTCCGTGGCTCAGACGACAGCGCGTCGGCCTCTCACCGCTGGATACCGTGGTTCAAATCCCGGTCACTCCATGTGAGATTTGTGCTGGACAAAGCAGAGGCGGGACAGGTTTTTCTCCGGCTACTCCGGTTTTCCCTGTCATCTTTCATTCCAGCAACACTCTCCATTCTCATTTCATAGCATCTATCAGTCATTAATATACATCACTTTGCGACCTCATCGTAATAATAGCCTATATCTGCTTCATTCATCACACCCATGACCCGTCAATGACTGGAAAACAGGTTGTAGATTTTCATTCAATATTTTTGTAGAATATCCATTAATTTTTATATAGACTGGACATTAATTCTTTATAGCTTGGCCATTTATTTTTGTATAGAGTGGCTATTAAATTTTGTCTACAGTGATCATTCATTTTTGTCTAGAATGGCCATTATTTTTTGTATAGAGTGACCATTCACTTTTTATAGACTGTCCATTAATTTTATATAGAGTGGCCATTCATTTTTGTCTTAAATGCCCTTTAACTTTTTATCGACTTTCCATTCACTTTTGTCTGTAATGGTCTTTAATTTTTGTAGAGAGTGGCCATTAACTTTGTCTACAATGTTCATTAATTTTTGTGTACAATGGCCAATAATTTCCGTACAGAGTGGCCATTAATTTTTATACAGAATAGCCATTGATTTTTGTATGGCCTTTAATTTCTTTATACTCGTAATTTTTGCATAGACTGGTGATTCAGTTTTGCAGATGAAGACTGAAAATCGTAATTTTTGCTTCAAATTTTTCACTGCTAGTCGCCCTTATCCTACACTTAAACAACAACTTTCATGAAAACCCACCAAACTATTCTGCACTGATGCTGTAACATATATATCTTCATTACAGACTGTTCTGCCTTTAGCGCTCAGCCTGAAAGCCTCTGTGGATTAAGAAACCGCCCCCAGGATTCTCTATCTGGAACTAGTTCAGAGGCCTCGTTTACAGTAATTCCATACCTCTTATCTTCAAATCATTAGAAACTGAGTTTATCCTTCGTCGTCTTGGTACCCTCTACTTCTCTTACCCTCCATGATCGAGTTCATTACTCTCCTAGGTAACGTATCCTCCTCAATTCGCCTTACATGACCTCACCGCTGAAGCCGGTTTATGCGTACTGCTTCATCCATCAAGTTCATTCCTAACTTCGCCTTTATCTCCTCATTCCTAGTACCCTCCTGCTATTGTTCCCTTCTCTTCGTACCACCTATGACTGTTATTCCTAATGCTGGGCTGAGTGGCTCAGACGGCTGAGGCGCTGGCCTTCTGACCCCAACTTGGCAGGTTCGATCCTAGCTCAGTTCGATGGTATTTGAAGGTGCTCAAATACGTCATCCTCATGTCGGTAGATTTATTGACACTTAAAAGAACTCCTGCGGGACTAAATTTCGGCACTTCGGCGTCTCCGAAAACCGTAAAAGTAGTTAGTAGGACGTAAAGCAAATAACAGTATTACTAGTTATTCCTAACTTATGAAATGAATAATATATCCTGAACAGGAGAACAATGGAAAATAAGAAGTAATAAGGAAATTAGTAGAACATAGAAAATTTAACAGAAGCAATAAGAAAAAAGGAGGTAGTTGTGTTTTGGACATATGGATGACAACAGATTAACAACACAGATATTCAAGTATTTTTGGGAGAAAAAGTCAACAACTCGCTGGATACAAGAGGTCAAGAAAGATTTAGAAAAAAGTAAGAGAAGATGAAACCATGAAAAGAAAGATTTACAAACATTGGGTTCTTTGAATGAAATGATTCCAAAGAAGCATAAAAAGGAAATGCTGTACAAAGTGGTCTGAGGAGAAAAGAAGTGAGCATAGTGCACTGATGAAGGAATACTCGAGAGAACGCGAGAGGAAACAACAAGGAAGGATGAATTAAAATCAAAGTGAGATTCCAACCCAACAGATACAGACCTAAACACAAAAGATCTCTAAGAGTTGATCCAGAATGTCTTCGACAGAACGCCACGACCTTTCTACAAGACATACGAGAGCAGGACCCCAAGGACTGGCCAGGCCTTCGTAAAACACTTCAGACATCAGCCATGAAATTAGGGCAGCCTCCAAGGAAACGCAAACATAGGTGGTGGAACACGACCTGTGATAAAGCCATTGATGAACGGATGAAAGCATGGAATCAGTGGAATGGACATCAAACAACTAAGAGATGGGAGACCTTCCTAAAAGTTCAGAAAATCTCCTCAAAAATAATCCGCAGGGAGAAACGAGCCTATGACAAAAATAGACTCATGGAAATCGAACAAGATTTCCTTAGAAACAACTCCAGGAATTTCTTCAAGACCTTCCGTGAGAATTTATCTAGCTATCAACCACCATCTTTATGTTTCCGTCGAGCAAATGGAACATTAGAAACGAACACCAAAGAGAACTGCACTATTCTAGCTGACTACTTCCGAGACCTCCTCAATTGTGATCCTCCAAAGGAAAGACTGAACTTTGAAAAGCCCATGCCCAACCCCGATTCACAGCCACCGACAATACAGGAAACAGCAGAGATTATACGATCGCTTAAAAATAATAAAGCTCCTGGAGAGGACGGCATCACTGCGGAGATGTGTAAACTTGGAGATGATCTTGTAAGCAAAATTCATGCAATCCTAGTAGAAATATGGGAAACGGAAATGATTCCACAGGATTGGAAGTGTGCATTAATACACCCATTGCACAAGAAAGGTGACAAGGCAGATCCAAACAACTATAGAGGCATATCTCTATTGCCAATCGCATACAAAATCCTTTCCAAAGCTCTCTTGAACCGGTTAGAAAAACAGACAGATCATCTGATTGGCGAGTACCAAGCGGGTTTCAGGAAAGGTCGATCATGTGCAGAACAAATATGGAACTTGAAGACGATATTAAGGATTCGCCGAAGTGCCAGCACGATCGTCACCTTTGTGGATTTTAAGAAGGCGTATGACTCTGTGGACAGACAGACAGTATTTGATACCCTAGAAGAACTCAGAGTGGACAAGAAGACCAGAGCACTTATCCAGCAGACCCTCACAAGTACGACCTCTAAAGTGAAATTCCTTGGAGAAATCTCTGAGCCTTTTGAAATATGTACGGGCGTTCGTCAAGGTGACAGCATCTCCCCTATTCTGTTTAACTTAGTTCTAGACAAAGTTATTAGAGAGTGGGAAAAGGATATCAAGGGTGTGAACATCGGAAATTTGGGAAGCAAGGTCAATGTGAAATGTTTAGCATTTGCTGATGATCTCGCAATCATTACTAAGACCAAGGATGAAACAAGGTATGCCATACAGAGACTACACAATATAGCATCAAAGGCAGGCCTCCAGATATCCTACGAGAAAACCAAGTACATGGAAAATCTACGTCAAAATAGCAAAAGAACTCCGCTAGAGATGGAAAACGGCACAATTTCACAGGTGCCCTCCTTCAAATACCTTGGAGAAATTATACTACCATCAGGATTAGACAGTAGTGCCAATGTAGAAAGAAACACCAAACTACATAAGGCATACAGACTGACGTGGAATTACTACAACAAAAGAGTCATATCGCGTAATGCAAAATTACGACACTACAAGACAGTTGTATTGCCCGAAGCTTTATATGCCTCAGAAACCATATGCTTAGGTGGTCACTCTAAAATTACAGAAATTGAAAAGCAGGAGCGGAAAATTCTCAGGAAAATTTATGGTCCTACGAGAGAAAATGGAATGTGGATTAAGAGGAAAACAGCGGACCTCTACTCCTTCACCGACAGGTTTACTGATGCTGTACGGAAAAGGCGCCTTAATTTCTATGGCCATATCTACAGAATGAACAGCGACAGACTAACTAAAAGATTATTCAAAGTAATCAACTCAAAGAAGGTCAAAATAAAATGGCTAGAAGAAACTAAGGCGGACCTCCAAGAAATAAATATTACAGACGACATCATGGAAAATCGTGGAGCTTTTAGAACCAAAGTAGCTAATCATAAATTTAGGGAGAAACCAAAAAAGACAACTGGTAGGAAGTGGTCGACAGAACGCAAGATGCAACACAGTGCATTCATGAAGAGATTTTGGGAGGATAAGAAGGCACAAACCATCAAACCAACTAACAAGTTCAAACGCGCTCTATGAATGGGCATAACGAAGGAATATATAATATATAATAATAATAATAATAATAATAATAATAATAATAATAATAATAATAATAATAATAATAATAATAATAATAATAATAATAATAATAATAATCCACCTCTGTGGTGTAGTGGGTAGTGTGATTAGCTGCCACCCCAGGAGGCACGGATTCGATTCCCGGCTCTGCCACGAAATTTGAAAAGTGGTACGATGGCTGGAACTGGGTCCACTCAGCCTCGGGAGGTCAACTGAGTAGAGAGCGGTTCGATTCTCACCTCAACCATCCTCGAAGTGGTTTTCCGTGGTTTCCCACTTCTCCTCCAGGAAAATGCCGGAATGGTACCTAACTTACGGCCACGGCCGCTTCCTTCCCTCTTCGTTGTCTATCCCTCCCGTTCTCCTCATCCCCCCACAAAGACCCTCTTCAGCATAGCAGGTGAGGCCACCTCGGCGAGCTACTGGTTTTCCTTCCCAGTTGTATCCCCGACACAAACGTCTCACGCTCCTCGGACACCGACGTCAAGCAGTACGTTCGGAGCTGGTTCACAACGGAGACCCAGGAATTGTACGAGACGGCCCTTCACCGCCTCGTGTCGCAGTGCGGCCAGTGCCTCAGCAGTGCTGGGCAATGCTTTTGAAATAACGGCATGTTTCCATTGTATAGCCTCCGGCTCGTGACTTTTTGAACAGTGTTGCCAACTTAGCGGATTTTCCGCTAAATTTGGCGGAATTAGAAGACTGTCGGCGGATAAATATATCATTTAACGGACAGCGGATGTTTTGGCGGAATTCTAGATTTATTACAGCGGAATTTAGTGTTTTATCCATTTTACGTTTTTTAAAAATTTGTACTCCAGTCTGTCTCCGAGCTATTCCATATTTCTTGTCAGGAGCTAGCAGTCACATGAGGAAAAAATGTTATTTGGATTTGATGTTATGAGATCATGGTATCATAAATTTGTAATGCGTGGGGAAAGGGTACTTGTCTCTTAGTTGACGAATGACGACAGATAATGAAACTGTGAGAGAGTGGCATTTATATTTATGCTATGGAGACCGTTTAATGAACTGGTCTGTTCTGTGTGTGGCCCTTGAGGTAGGGGATTCACCTAGTTGGCACCCGGCAGTAAAACGCCTACAAGTTTTAGCTCGCCGGCTCGCAGGCAGGGGGTTAATCCCAGTGAAACTCACAGATCAGGTGAACACACATTTATTATTATTATTATTATTATTATTATTATTATTATTATTATTATTATTATTATTATTATTATTTGAGATCGGATTTCTTGGCGGAATTTTAGCGGATTTTTAGTAGTCTTTAGCGGATCTTGAATATGTAAGTTGGCAACACTGTTTTTGAATGTCCCTTACATACAAAAATTATAGGCCATTTTAGATACAAAAAAATTGATAGTCCCTCTCTACAAAAATGTATGACCATTGTAAAAAAAATAATTGTTACTCTATAAAATAATTAACGGTCATTCTATACAAAAATTATGGCCATTCTAGATAAAAACA